>NC_056731.1:87817267-87979767 GCF_019279795.1 Protopterus annectens
TACTACCATACTTAGGTATCTGGGAACCTATATTGACAATGAACTGCCCTTTGACCACCATATATCCACTGTTGTAAGGAAGTTATTTTTCATTGCAGAGCTTATATCCAAAGATATTTTGTCCAGATCTAGGGATGCAACTGTTCTTTTGTACTCTGCACTCATTGGGATGATCATTTAGTATAATGCCCCTTTCATATGTAGTTGCCTAAACACTTGTCACAACTGGAACAACCACAACATTTTTTAAACTCGTCACAACTGGAACAGCCACAACATTTATTTTCTAAAAAAAATGCAAGGGCCTAAATTGTATACAGACCATCTCAAAGACTTACCCATCTTCTCTCTATAATGCAGGCTACTGACAGTTGATCTCTGTCTTGGGCATGGACCCTAAATACACTGCATTCTACCAGACCTGTTACACATTTGCAAGTCCAGTGGTATCATAAACACCTATTAAAGGAATCTCAGTCCATTTTACAAAATAAATAAAACATGTTAGTGGAATAGGTTTGTTTCAGTGATTACCACTACTATGGAACTATCTACCACTCCACATAAAGCAATGGATTTATCTTACTCTATTTAAATATGATTTGCACAAGTGGATGGATAACCACAAGTTCAATCATGTTTTACCAGCTTTATTTCTCATGGACAGGGGAAACTTGTAAATGTCCCAACATAACCTTGTTCAGCCCATTTCTGGGTTATTCAAATGCAAAATATAAGGGCTAAAAACTACCTCGGGAATGATTGTCTAGTTTTCTTAAGATACACACTGATCAATAGTCTAGTACATATCTATGAATCTAAGAACCTACAGTTTTGCAAATTAGAATAGCTAGGCTAAGGGGTCTATATCTCCTGGCTCTGTGGTAAGGTGCCCTTAAGGAGAATTATCACAACAGCTCTTTTCTTTACTTCAGGGCCATACCTTGTGGCTAATCACAAGTTATCCACAAAATGAAGCAGCTTTTCAGGCAAAACAATAAAGCCCTGAGCAGGGCAAGCTTAGAAAATTGTGAAAAAACCCACGGACGGCTCAGCACACTTCAGTTCACGTTATTCCACAGAAACACAGCGGCATTAACACTCCACCATAGTGATTTTTAAAATGAAAACGTATGGTGGTGCGTTAATGTGCTGTGTTTCTGTGGAATAAAGTGAACTGAAGTGTATTGAGCCATCTCTGGGTTTTTTTCACATTTTTCTAAGCTTGCCCTGCTCAGGGCTTTATTGTTTTGCCTGAAAAGCTGCTTAATTTTGTGGATTACAAGTTTTATTTGGAAGCTGCTGTGAATTTTGTTTTGTCTAATCACAAGTTAAAAATTGTCCAGACGGAGTTCAGTTAGGGCATGCTTGGTGCTATTTATTAAGCATCAATGTATGTTTGCTGGACCCATAAAGGTGGTATTTTTAATTTATGAGAACACAGAACATGTTATTTGATAATCTTAGGTAGTGCAAGGGATTCAGGGATTTGCGTAACTCTGATGAGTGTTTCTGCAGTAAAGTTGGCACAAAATGTATCTTCAAATATATTAACTACCACTTCATGGTAAAAGCAGATGACACAATTTCTTATTAGTTCTAGATGTTGCAGAGTGGAATTTTTTAATTAATGAAAGATTTCTCTTTATACTTGGTTTCAGATGTTAGTGTCAGTTTGTGTTTTAATTTGGAGTGGAATTTTTTTAGTTAATGGATAATTTCTATTTATCCCTGGATTCAAATGTTAGTATTAGATTGTGTTTTGATTTGATGTTCGTAATATTTTGCAGCTCATTACTGATGTTTTTGTTTTTTGAGTCTTTAATGCCAATAGATTTAGAGTTGATATAGGACTTTAAAAGTTTTTTTCTTTTGTTATAGTCCTTATTATATCGTTGGGTCACCATGGTGGCTTGTTTTCAAATTTACTACTGTATTTGGTTCTAGTAGGGACTGCAACATCTATATTCTTTTCTGTGTTGGAGTAAACTCCATTGCATAAGTGCTAGCTGCAACTGCATGGAGACTGGTGATATATTACAAGTGAATTTCTTAAGCTCTTATAGACCTTCAGTAGATTTGCCTGTCGGAAGTTCATAAATTCAGAATTATTTACTTTAGTAGTTTTTGAGGCTTTAATAGAGAAGGTCAGTAATTTGGGGTCAGATATAACCAGTAACAGAGGTACAACAGGAGCGGTACATCAGAGGTATATGTTGGTAATGGTGAGGTCTAGAATGTTCTGCCTTATTGTGAGCTTTATGCCAGCACCTCGAATGGTTCCAATGAATAGAATTTATTGCACAAAAACTAGACCGGTTTCAGCTATTAAGCTTTCATCAGTAGTTGCAAAAACAAAATAAGAACTGCTCCTTATATACCCTATAAGACAGCAATGACATCACTTCCTGTCAAGGAAGAAAAAATCATTAGTTATATTACAAATAAAAATAATTATGTATAAGGCATACAAACAAAGTTTGCCAAAATTTAAGTTTGCAAAAAATTATTGTCCACCTTATGCTGTACCAAACTATTATTAACATCAGTTGGTAAGACAAAATAAAATGTTACCTTGGTGTGGTGAAGGAGATATGTGCTGTGTAAAATAAAAAATGGTTAGCACAATTAGATATAATTTCATACCATTCACTGTGATGATGTCAGTAAGTCATATTGGGTTAACAGTGTAAGTACACATCAATGTCGAGTGAGAATACCTGAGAAAAGTAAATATAATAAGTAAACATTTTTATTAGATCACATTTTGTCATTTAGCCCTGGTGGGAAGAGCCCACCGAGTTTGACTATCCATCTTTTCTCTTTTTTGTTGAGAATGTCATGCCATCCTGTTTTGAATGCTCTATTTCCAATGATGTGATCAATAATACAAAATGAAAATTTGGCTGTGGGATGCTTGATGGTGTGTCTATATAGTGCGTTTGTTGGCCTACAATTTCTGATATCTCCCAAATGTTCCGATATCCTGATACGAAATTGTCTAGATGTTTGACCTACATAAAATGCCTGGCACGTGCAGGTAGCTAGATAAACAATCCAGTCTGAACTGCAATTTCCAAAGAATTTGATATCGTGTAACTGACCAGTATTTTTGCTTGTGAAGCTTTTAGTTTTGAATATATAGCCACAAAAACTGCAGTGGCCACAGGGATATGTACCCACTAGTTTGTCCCCTGTTAATGTTCTCTGCATACAAGAGTTATCATCCATAATACTCCTTTTATAATAAGAAAAATGGGAACCTAGTGTTTTGCCCTTCTTATATGAAAAATAACAACGTTCTCCTAAATATCCCTCCAAAAGAGGGTGAGATTTGAGTATATTCCAATGTGTATTTATGATATTGATAAGATTGTGACTATTTCTTCCATATGTGGTGACAAATCTACATATGTCTGGATTATTGGGTCTGGCTTTTTTCTTGTAAACTAGCAATGAATCCCTAGGTTGGGTATTACTCCATTGTGCAGCAGAACTGATTGTATCCCAATGATATCCTCTGGCCAAAAATCTATTGGTTAAATCCTCATGATGTATATTTAAATCATGTTCCGATGAGCATATTCTTTTTATTCGCAGAAACTGAGATTTCGGAATGTTCTTAATAATGTGTTTCGGATGGAGACTGTTGGCATGTAACAGGGTGTTGTATTGTGGAAATTTACGATGTACAGATGTTTTAAGTGTGTGATCAGGTTGTCATTGTAAATGGACATCTAGAAAGTGAATGTCATTCAGATCATATTCCACAGTAAATTCAGTCCCCCACATGTTTCCATTTAGGTGTTCCATAAATTCTTGAAGATAGTCGGGACCTCCTTTCCATACAAGCCAACAGTCATCCAGGTATCTCCTCCAGATGTCAATTTCTGGTAGATACACATTATGCAATTCGTCATAGATAATATGCTCTTCAATATACCCCATATATAGGTCTGCATAAATTGGTGCAAAAGAGGCTCCCATGGCCGTGCCTTGTATCTGCCAGTAACAATCTTGTTGGAAATAGAATACATTTTTAGTCAGAACATGTTCCGCCATGCATACAAGTAGTGTGTTCATTCCAGGGGGATAGATGTTGGCTTTGTTCAGCCAAAAATCCAGGGCCATCAGTCCTGCCCAGTGTGGAATGCTAGTATATAATGATTTAACGTCCAAAGTGCATAATAGCCAACCGGGTTCAAGTTGCGATTCAGAGACAATTTGTAAGAATTCCGTGGTATCTTGAATTCTGGCTCTGATGCATGATAATAATGGTTTCAGTTTCTCAGTCAAAAACATAGATAAAGGTTCTGTCAGGGATCCAATGCCAGATACAATCGGTCTTCCCGGTGGTTTATTAATAGATTTGTGAATTTTGGGCAGTAAATAAAGGTATTGTTTAGCAGGATCCTTGACCGTGAGATGTGTTTTAGTTTTGTCAGAAATAATGCCAGCATCAACTGCTTCTTGTAGAAAATCACCAATTTCTTGTTGAAAAGAGGGTGTAGGATCTGTGCTCATTTTCATGTAATGATGACGGTTGGACAATTGTCCATTTCCCTCATCCCAATAATAATCGGCGTCCATGACAACAACCGCACCCCCTTTGTCAGCAGAGAGTATAACTAAATCCTTATTGTTTTTAAGTCTGGTCAGGGCAAGTTGTTCCTTATAGGATATGTTATTTCTTATATTATCAGAGCTGTTGGAATGGAAATGTAGATCTTTCATGACAGCCTGTTGAAACACCGCAACATGTTTGTCCATAGGGGGATTGAAAGTAGATTTATGAAATCTAAAGTCTGTAGATCTTTGAGAGGGGTTAGAGTTGTCCTGTTGTTTGAAAAATAGGTTGAGATTAATTTTTCTACAAAACTCTAAAATGTCAGAAACATGTGAACTTTCGTCAATAAAGAAACCAGGAATAAAACCCAGACCTTTATTCAATATGGAATATTCATCAGATGACAAAGTGTATTTTGAAATATTTAACACATTTTTATCAGATTGAACTATGATGATTTGGTTCCAAAATATATAGAAAAAGTACGTTTAGTAACACATATCTGGAATATTGCATAAAGCATCACGTACAATATATAAACTGGTGACTCAGGCAGTAACCACAATTTCCATATCTAGCACATGCAAGACTAATATTAGTTTTTTGTGCAAGGTAATTTTTCACAAGTCTATTTATTTGTTATGCTGCATATGCCCCAGAGCCATGGCTTATGACACCAGTAAGAAATGAAAACGTGTGTTTTTCAGCAGTAGCAACCAAGAACCAAAACAAACAAATCTACTGAATGCGGTGTATGGATCCAAGATCTCTTCACCACAAAAGTATGGTTTCTAAAAGTTTATTAAAATACACTCTCTTAACATAAAAACTGCAGTGGTTAAGCGCTTTCATCTATCATAGAGACTTCATCAGAACACTGTATTGAGTAACATAATAGTTTAAATAGACCTATCAATTACAATAGCTAATCAAACAATTTGTATTAACCTCATCCTCTTAAAGTGCACAGTGCTGAATAAAAACATGTGCGAATGACTAATTCAACAAATTCAAAAAATTATAACAAATACATCAATACATGTTAAAATTTGATTATATAAAAGTAAACATTAAACATAATGAATGATTCACTAAGGAATTACACTTTTGCCTCCAGAATGGCCTTAATAGATATACCATCATTTAAGCCAGGATGTACTGTGGAATTCAATAATATGTGCCATCTAGTTTCTCTCTCATTTAATTTCTTAGTAATTCTACCCCCTCTTGGGTTTCCTCTCACCTGCTCAAGTATGGCAAATTTGAATTCATCACATCCAGAGCTTTTTTGCAGATGTCTGTATAAAGCATTAGTTTCATCTTTTTTCTTTATACGATAAAAGTGATCATAGATCCTGTTCCTTAGACCTATCGGTTTTTCCCACATAGAAACAGGAACATTTTGTCCATGTGGCCAGGTATACCACATGCTGAGTACGACAATTGCCATTCTGGAAACTGACAACTGTTTCGCTGGTATTTTCCAATTTTAGCTGGGCTACTTCCATAACTGCATGGCACTGGTTACAGTTACCACATCTATGTGTGCCCCCCTCCCTATTTCCGTTCTTAGGTGTAATGATCTTTATCTCAAATTTATTCTATTTATTGTATTTATTGTATGTATATTATGTAAATTTATTGTAAACAAAAGATGGTTGTTCCCCTATTAATTTGTAAATATTATCATCAGACTTCAAAATGTTCCAATTACGTATGATTACATTCCGAATATCCTTAACAAAATTTCCGTACTGCAAAATACATGCCGTTGGAATTGATTCTGGTTCTCTGGGGTTCCAATTGTATTTTTCTGTAAATTCACTGTCCCTCTGCCTAACAATGGTTTATATTTTTTACCCCATTCTCCCTTTACATAATTAATAGTGCTTTCAATTAGGTTGCTAGGGTAACTCCTTTTAGAAAACATACTTCCAATAAAGTCACATTCTGTGACCATATCATTAAACTCAGAAGTCGTTCTAGCTGCCCTAATACATTGTCCCTTGATTATGCTTGCCTTTTGTTTATAGGGATGGCAGCTGGCTTTGTCAAGGGCATATCCTACCTATTAAATCTAGTGAACTTCTTGGAAAATGAGACCAGGGCCATTGATGAGGGTAAATCTGTGCACACAGCACACCTCAACTTGGCAAAGGCTTTCGACACAATCCCACATTCAGGCATTTCCGATAAACTTAGCAAATTGAATGTAAACCCCTTCGTTGTAAGATGGGTTACCAACTGGCTCACAACCTGGAGACACACTATCAAAGTGAGTGACTCCACATCAACCAGCAGACGTATTACCAGTGGGGTGCTACAGGGGTCAGTGCTGGGCCCCCTACTGTTTGTTATATACTTTTCAGAAGTTCAGGTCAAAACTAAGGGGTTGTGGCTGACTAAGTTTTCAGACGACTGCAAACTAGGTGCAATCACTGAATCCCCACATGATTTCAATATACTCCAGGAGAGTCTCATGCACACCAGTGACTGTGTATTAGTCATGGTCTCAAATTGAATACAAAGAAATTCATCATCATTCCCTTTGGTACAAGCAATGTCCCTTCACACTATCAAATCAACAGCAATACCATAAGTACCCACAAAGTGGTAATGGACCTGTGATCATAAGCTGACTACAACCTTAACTTCGACCACCATGCATCTACTTTAATAAGGAAGACTTTCTACACAGCACACTTGATTCACCTCAAAAGCAAAAGAGGTTATAACCCCTCTATATGCGGCACTAATCTGGCCCATAATTGAGTATAACGCCTCATTCGGCATGTACTGTACAAAGCATCTCCAGCAACTGGAGAGACCCCAGCAATTTCTAACAAAGAAGATCAAGGGGCTCCAGCATGTGCCTTACACAGACTGACTAAAGTACCTGTCACTATATTCCGTATCATGCACACTTCTTAGGAGAGACTTATGTCTGGCCTACAGAGCAATCCAAGACCCAAACCTAATGAACTTGCTGCATATTAGAAAATCAAACGAGGCTAGGGCTACCAATTCCAGGGAGCTAAATCTGGTCTGTGACTTAAACAAGGACATGCTGGAGGGACAGATTTATCTCCCAGTGACTGCTGTGTCTTTTCAACAGGCTAACAATTCATGTGAAACAGAGCACATCTATGAAACTGTTCAAGAGGAACCTAGTCAAGTGGATGGGACACAATAAATTCTTATGGGGTATCATGCCTACAGCCCTCCTGGACATGGGTAGTCATCACTAAATGCATTCTTGGGTCTTGACTAGCTTCTCCATGGTATTACATTGGGAGGAAATAGCTAGGCTTATAATGCCCTCTGTGTCAATAGCCTTGTAATCTCCTATGAGCCTATGATCCTAAGAATGGTCAGGGAGGGGTGATGTTTCTATTATGAGATATCTGTTAAGATTAAGGCATTACTGATGGGCATGTGTGAGTATGCATGGCCTCAGCTGCAGCAGTAAAAAGCAGTATTATACTGGGGTTTGATGGTCAGGTCCAGGGCACACACGTGAGATATTTGAACTGACCATGTATGTCTCCATCCACTGGAGCACCCTATCCAGGGAAGGATGCAGGCATTATCCTCTGCACTCGAAGTAATTCCATAAGCAGGAACAACATGGTAATGTACAGATGGTCTCAACATAAACATAAGTCAAAAAAGCAAAGCCAGCACCATGTAAGCATATCCAACCTTCTTTTATTGTGGCAACACCATCAAATTCAGACCGGTTTTGGCAACCTTGCCTTCTTCAGTGATGAATACATAAGCACAAATCACCAATACTTATACCATGATTAACCATCATTACATCATGAGGTATCAACATTTAAAGCAGCAGCAACCTCAATTCTCAGGACTGTAGTCATACACATATATTACAGGTGGTCATTAAGCCCTGGAGAAAACAAACCTCCAAGTTTGATGATCCAACCCCTCTCCTTTTTATTTAATATTGCATGCCACCCCAATTTGTTTTTCCTGTACCACCAACATTTATCAATAATCATGAAGTGAAACTTAGCATTGCTGTGTTTGAGTGTGTGTTTATATAGGGCATTTGAAATGTATTTATTGAGAATATCACTAAGGTGTTCAGATATACGAACACTCATAGATCTCAACGTCTGCCCAACATAAAAGGCAGCACATGAACACGTCACTAAGTACACCAGCCAATCCGATCCAAAATTCGCAAAAACTCTGATGTCATTAACTCTACTGGTATTCTTACTAGAAAACTGTTTTATTTTTAACATATGTTTACATGATGAACAGTGCCCACATGGAAATGATCCAAAAACGTTTTCACCAGTCAATGTACCTTGTTGTCCTGTATCATGGTTCCTATTACTCCATTTATAGTGGTTAAAATGAGAGCCTAACATTCGTCTTCTTCTATATGAAAATTGGCATTTGCTGTAAGCAAACTAGACAATTCCTCAATGGCTAACAAAATGTTCCAATTATATTAATGACCTCCCTAATGATATTAATATTCCTACCATATGTAGTGACAAACCTGATAGCATTCTCATCACCCTGCTTTTTATCATGATATTTCAAAATTTCAGACCTATTTCGACTTGCTACCCATTTTTTGGCTGACCTGATGTTGTTAGTTTGGTACCCCCAACCAAAAACCTTTCAGTGAGATCGTCCTCAAAATATTGATAACTATCTGGAGAAGAACAAATTCTTTTCACCCATAAAAGTTTAGACATTGGTATATTTTCTATAATGTGGTGGGGATGCAAACTAGTAGCAATAAATTATTATATTGTGGATATTTGCGATATATCTTGGATGCCGATGTATTGTCATTATATCTTGTGACTGTTACATCCAAAAATTTTATCTGCTGCATATCCACATTCAGGATGAATGCAGTTCCCCACTTGTTTTTGTTCAAATATTGAATGAACTCTAACAAATATTCTTCCTCACCACACCAAATAAACCAACAGTCATTGAGAAATCTTCTCCAGATATCTATCTCAGACAAAAAAATATTATATACAAGCAAATCCTCTAAATAGCCCATAAACAAATCAGCATATATGGGGGCAAAAGATGCCCCCATTGCTGTTCCCTGAACCTGACAATAAGAGTCCCCTTGAAAATATATAACATTTTTAGTTAACACATGTTCCACCATGCACAATAACAAAGTGTTGAAAACTGGAGGATATATGTCAACCTTCTCCAACCAATATTTGACAGCTTCTAAACCAGCCCAATGCAGGATGCTCATATATAATGCTGTCACATCTAATGTGCACAGTAGCCAATGTGATTCCAGCTGAGAATTCTCTATTATTGCTAAGAATTCTGTCATATCTTGAATTCTAGATCTAACTACCCTTAACAATGGCTGCAGATGTTCAGTTAAAAATGCTGATAAGGGTTCTGTTAAAGATCCTATACCAGACATTATCGGCCTGCCAGGTGGTTTCTCTAAATTTTTGTGAATCTTAGGCAACAAATAAAGAATTTGTTTCTAGGGGTCATCCACTATTAAATTTTGTTTGGTCTGTGATGAAATCACTCCCCCCTCACATGCCAGGTCCAAAAAATGTATCAATCTCTTTCTTAAAATGAAAGATAGGGTCGAGTGGCATGGGCATATAATGTCTCATATCTCTTAACTGCCTATAGGCTTCTGATATATAATCTTCAGTGTCCACGACCACTACCACCCCACCTTTGTCCACTGGAATAATGACAATAGTTGTATTGTTCTTCAAATTTTTAAATGCCTGTTGTTCCTCAGCTGTCATATTTTGATTCAATATCTTAGCTTCACAATTCTTAAATGTAAATCTTTTATAACTGATTCCTGGAATATTAATATGTGTTTATCCATTGGGGGCATAAATTTCAACTTTCGAAAACGAAAGTCAGCGGATCTTTGAGCCCTGTTATAGGAACCAAAATGCAATTTTAAATTAAGTATTCAACAAAATCCCAACAAATCATCCACCACACTGTCTTCTTTAACAAAAAAGCCAGGAATATATTTGAGCCCTTTATTCAGTAATTTTGTTCCACTTTTGTTAAAGTTGCAGAGGAGATGTTGTGAACATTACAAACTGTGTTCACCGATGTCCCAAGGCTGTAACAACATTTGTACATTGTTTATGTTTGTTACGCTTTCTATCTCCTCTGTGTAAATCTGAACCTAAAGGAATTTGTTCTTCTCCAGATAGTTATCAATATTTTGAGGATGATCTCACTGAAAGGATTTTGGCTAGGGGGTACAAATCTAACAACATCACGTCAGCCAAAAATGCCTTGACCAAACCACACCAACCGTGGGTAAATCCAGCATTAGCCACACCCAGGCATGGGTTATTGCTTAATTAATCATGGTATAAGTATTGCTGATTTGTGCTTATGTATTCATCACTGAAGAAGGCAAGGTTGCCAAAACCGGTCTGAATTTGATGGTGTTGCCACAATAAAAGAAGGTGGGAAATGCTTACATGGTGCTGGCTTTGCTTTTTTGACTTATACTTAATAATTCTGGGCCTGTGCATCAGCCTTACTTGCGGGGGGGGGGGGTTGGACTCAACATAAACATCCCATCTGCATCTCTGGCCACAGAATCCTACAATATTCTCAAAACTGTATGGAACTGTGGAGGTGGTGGTGGTGCTATGGGACCAAACTAATAACTGCCATGTGGTAATTTTTCACAGTAGAAGTCCAGGTAGACCAGCAAGGAGAAGGGCAATGGCTGTGATGTGTGGTCAAACAGAGGCACCTAAAGCATACAAATTCCCTATGAAAGCTTTCCATTATGCTATATAACAATGCCAAATAGCACAGGGGTCTATATCATTTAATTGAAAACTCATTTCACTGAAGCTTAATTCATTGACACATATTCACTGAAAGCTCACTTCAATGAAAACCCAATTCACTGAAAGCTCACTTCAATGAAAACCCATTTCACTGAAACTCATTTCATTGAAAGGTATATATGGCCTATTCCCCACTGTTGTGCGATCCTGGAGTTAGTATATAAAGTAAGGGGGGGGTGTGGGGGAGGTGAAGCCCACCACATAAATTGATTATATGTTGTCTTCTGGAAGAATTTATTCATTACACTTGTAAGTATCCATCTATATGCTTTAAAAGATTTACAATATGTGGGGGGCTACATCCCCACACCCACAAATGTCATAATGCAGTTCAGTGAATACATAGCATATTAATCAGTATAATAAAGTTTGCATTGACATTCACAAACTTTAATATACAATTTATATGGTATCAAACAGAATATTTCACATGAAATGGATATCAACAGTGAGGTAATTACCACAATTCTCAAGCAACAACAACAGAGCCTACAAAAGGTTCTAAGTTTGTTTCCCACTTTTCCTGTAACTAGTGTAGTCCAGATAAAGATTTGCTGTATCCAGGACTGTTTGTAAGTTTCTGAGTCCCCCCAAGCCTTTCTGTGTTGGAGATAAATGTTCTAGCTTATCAGTTGGAGTGGTAAGCACCAGGTAGCCTATCTACCACAAGAGGAGTGGTTTCTGTCCCAGAAATTGTAGTTTATTGGCCATTTGGGCAGTTTTTCCATCCTTTTCAACTTTCTGGTATAAAAGCCCATGTTTGCACTTGTTTCCCACCTTTCCTGCAACTAGTGTAGTCTATATACAGATTTGCTGTATCCAGGACTGTTTGTAAGTTTCTGAGTCCCCCCAAGCCTTTCTGTGCTTGAGGGAAACCTTCTAGCTTATCAGTGGGAGTGTTAAGCACTAGGTAGCCTATCTACTACAAGAGGAGTGGTTTCTGTCCCAGAAATTATAGTTTATTGGCCGTTTGGACAGTTTTTCAATCCCTTTCAACTTTCTGGTTTAAAAGCCCACGTTTGAATCGGTTTGTGTTTATTTAAGCTCCATGGATCCAGTATTGGTGTGCTGCAGACTGTAAGAGCATCAGAAGGGGGAAAGAGATACTGTAAGTGCCTCCATTTTGAATGTTTCCTAATTTACTGCTTTCTGCACTTGTTTTTAGTCATGTTTAAATTTAATTGCATTTATTTAAACTGTATTTGCTTAAATATTGCTGCACATTCAAGTGTGCTAGCTTGCACTGCATTTGAATTGTATTTACTGCTGTTTAGCTGCTTTTCTGTAAAAGATAAAAAAAGTTTGAAGCTTGTTTCCCACATTTCCTGTAACTAGTTTAGTCCAGATAGAGATTTGCTGTATCCGGAACTGTTGGTAAGCTTCTGAGTCCCCCCAGCCTTTCTGTGTTGGAGGGAATCCTTCTAGCTTATCAGTGGAAGTGGTAAGCACTAGGTAGCCTATCTTCCACAAGAGGAGTGGTTTCTGTCCCAAAAACTGTAGTTTATTGGCTGATTGGGCAGTTTTTCCATCCCTTTCAACTTCCTGGTTTAAAAGCCTGCTTTTGCACTTGTTTCCCACCTTTCCAGTAACTAGTCTGGACCAGATACAGATTTGCTGTATCCAGGACTGTCTGTAAGCTTCTGAGCCCCCAAGCCTTTCTGTGTTGGCGGGAAGCATTCTAACTTATCAGTGGGAGTGCTAATCACATGGTAGCCTATCTACCACAAGAGGAGTGGTTTCTGGCCCAGAAATTGTAGTTTATTGGCCGTTTGGGCTGTTCTTCCATCCCTTTCAACTTTCTGGTTTAAAAGACCGTGTTTGCATGGGTTTACACTTGTTTAAGCTCCGCCTAGCAGCGTCAAGCTGAGATAAACTATTACTGGTGCCAGAAAGTCTGGTATTCAGTTTTTCCATTGAATCTTGCTAGTTCTTTCTCTCTTGCACTTCAAATAGCTTAATCGCTTTGCACTTCAACAAGTTTTTGTAGCAGTTATTGTAACACACCTATGTGCCATCAGCACTAGTTGTTCTTCACAGAAATAGCTCCAGTACTTAATAGTTATGACCATCCCTCCTGACATGATTAAAGGGCAATTTCCTGTGCTTTCTCCTATTAACCTGTTGCATTTGGGCATTCTGAGGCTGTGTAGCAACTGTCTCATGTACATGGACAACCCTCTCATCTGACCTCTGAACACTCAGACTTGTGAGAGATGCACTTATATCACCAAATTGGAAGCTATGCACTCTCCAGCCAAGACCAGACTAGCTGGTCAAGAGGAGAAGGTTAACACCTGCATCATACCATATGGAACACATAGCCCTCCAGAACACCCACCATCACATCTCTCACATAAAAACACAATCCACACACCCACCTTTGCGTAGGTTCTCAATAGAAATTTACCCAAACAGCAGCGACCTCCAAGACAGAAATGCACTCGACCACCACAACACAGCACAAACCACAGGACACATAGCTCACCTCCACAGTGTGCCCCTCAACCTAAGCCCCTAAAGCTAAACACCTTGCCCAATACACTAATCATAGGTGACTCAATAGTGAGGCACACAGATGTTCTACTCACTAGGTTGAATAAGGAGAAGGTAACAGTCAGCTGTCAGGTGCCAGAATCTGACACATAACACACACACTCAGGTCACTCCACAACAAGTACAAGTATGACTCTGTCATTGTCCATGTGGGTGTGAATGACCTGAGACGTACCTCTCTGGACTACATGAAAAGAGACATGGTGGAGTGTCAGATTATGTGGCCCAGGCAGGTATAACCCTAGCCCTGAGAAGTATCCAACTGTCTCCCAGAATGATACCACTGAACAAACAAAAATGATTGACTTCAACAATTTGCTAAGTTTCTGGTGTTATTCTAAAGGGATCCAGTATCTGTCTGCTTGGGACGACATGATTGACAGACCTCGATGCTTTGCCAAAGATGGCCTGCACCCCCTCGTTGGTCAGATCAGACCATGAGCTAATCACCTTTGACATCCACATCCCACCCCCACCCCCTTTAAGGAAACCTCCTTAAAAAAACTTCTCCAAAGCCAACTTCATGCTTATCAAGTCAGAAGTAACAAACTTCATGACACCCATGCAGATGGGAACTGGAAGTTCAACTGCTGAATCCTTCACTAAGGTGCTGTATGAGCACATTCACTCATGCATGGACCTAGTCATCCCAAATAGAACCAACACACTGTCCTCTAAAAAAAGGAAGCCAATCTGGTGGTCCCCTGCCATAAGCAAGCTGCACAACAGACGGAAGAACCTGTTGCTGAAAAGATGAAGAACCCAGGATTCAAAAAAACTCCGTCACCAGTTTCAGTAGAAAGCTGAGATACCTCATAAAATTTTCCAAACCTAGTTTTGAAAACAAAATTGCCAAAGATTCCAAAGACAGCCACAAGGCATTCTATAGCTATGTCAAGAATCTAAATGGCAATACTCAGATCTGCTCTGAGCTACAGCAGAATGGCACTAGATATACTGATCCCAAGGATATTGCCAATATCCTGACAGATAGATTCAATGCCAACTTCACCCCCTCTCCCCCTAAATGGCCCATCTCAATACCAAAAGAATGCCAAATTCCAGTAATCATGGCCACTTGGTTAAAAAACGCAATCTCTAAAGCCAAGAATACAGAATCCATGGGACCAGATGACATCCTAGCCTGTGTACTGCATGAACTACAAATTGAACTGGCACCTCACCTATGTATCATGTTTAATCATAGGATCCCCTCAGACTTCATGCTCACAGAGTAGGGCACAGCTACAGTCATCCCACTCCACAATGGGGGATCCAATTTGGTTCCCAGGAGCTACCATCCTATCAGTCTGACGAGCCTGATCTGCAAGGCCATGGAATGTATTATCATGGAACTTATAAACAACAACATTGGCAACCTTCAAACACTGGACCCCACCTAGTTTGGGTTCGTGAAGGGCCGATCTTGCCTCTTGAACATGATTGATTACTTTGAATCAGTCTCCAGAGCCGTGGACGAGGGTAAGGTGGTTCACACAGCCTACTTGGACCTCGCCAAGGCTTTCAACACTATCCCCCACTTGGGAATCATAGATAAACTTACTAAGCTGGGCATTAATCCCTACGTCACTTGATGGGTTGCAAACTGGCTTACTAACAGAACACACACAAGTTGCCAACTCAAAATCCAGTTTCAGACAAGTGACAAGTGGCATACCCCAGGGTTCTGTCCTGGGACCACTCTTGTTTGGCATCTACTTCTCTGAAGTACAGGCCAACGCTACTACAAAACGGCCTTACTGAAACAGATGCCTGGTGCCAAAGCCATGGGCTCAAGCTAAATGCCAAAAAATATATAGTTGACCCCTTTGGGAAACACTATATACCTGTGAACTACCACAAAGGTGGCAGTACACTAAACACTGAAAGTGTGATAAGAGACCTAGGGACACAGGTGGACAGTGGTATCAGCTTTGATAACCTAATAGCCACAACAGTTAGAAAATCCTTCTACATGGCACACCTCATCACTAAGGGCTTTTCATCCAGAAAAAAAGGAGTTCATTGTTCCTCTGTACTCATCCCTCATTAGACCCATTATAGAATACAATGCCCTGTTTGGTATGTACCTCACAGGACATCTACAACAAATAGAAAGGCTGCAGAAATACCTCACAAAAAGAACTGCAGGCCTAAAGCAGATGCCTTATGCTGACCATCTAAAGAAACTCCAGCTATACTCTATCACATATCACCTACTCAGAGGTGATCTCTGCCTAACATACAAGGCCATGTCAAACCAAGAGTTGTTGGACATGCTACACTTAAAGAAATCCCAATCCCCCTGAGCCACACACTTCAGGGATCTTAACCTTGTCATCATGATGAATAGAACATGCTGGTGGGATAGGTTCCTGACCCAGAGACTCCCCATACTCTGGAATAGGCTGCCCATACATGTCAGGCAGAGCGCCTCAATGGCCTTCTTCAAGAGGAACCTTGATGATTTGATGGGAGATAGGAAATTCACCCCGGGGATCACATCAGTAGCCCTGTTAGACAGAGGCCCAGGAAATTAAATATTTGTGGGAAGCAATAGCCAGGGAATCATTACGGCTAGGCTTGATACTATAAGCCCTTGGGCCTATAGCTTAGTACCTACCTATGAATCTATGGATCAAATCCTCTAAATCCAGCTATGGAGGCAGAATTGTGGCAGACACTAAAAGCATTCACAAAGCTTTCTATAGTTATATCAAGAACCTCCATGGCAATACCCAGATTTGCTCTGAGTTACTGCACAATTGTGCCTCCTATACTGAGCCAACAGATATTGCCAACATATTGGTTGACAGACTCTGTGCCAACTTTACCCCTCTCTCCCTCCCTAAAAGACCAATTACAATACTAGAATACAGGCACCCAGCATTATTGCAGCACAGATTAAAGCTGCATTGTCCAAGGCCAAGAATAAAGCTTCCATCAGACCCGATAATATCCCCGGTTGTGTTCTACATGAACTACAAAGCAAATTGGAACCACATCTGTGTGCCCTGTTCAATCACAGCCTCACCTCAGGCTTTGTCCCTACCGAATGGTGCACTGCTACAGTCATCCCTCTCCACAAAGTGGGAGCAACTACAGATCCTGGGAATTACTGCCCCATTAGCCTGATGAGTTTGATATGTAAAGCTATGGAGCACATCATCATGGGCATGATTAACAAAGATATAGGAAATCTCCAAACTCTAGACCCCATGCACTTTGGCTTTGTGAAAGGAGATCATGTTGCTCAACCTGGTTGACTTCTTTGAGTCAGTCATCAGGGCTGTGGATGAAGGTAAGGCAGTGCATACAGCCTACCTCGATTTGGCCAAGGCCTTTGATACCATTTTTCACTCAGGAATTATTGATAAACTCATCAACCCCTATATCACTAGATGGGTTGCAAATTGGCTCACAGATAGAACACACAGTGTGAAAGTAGTAGACTCCAAGTCAGACTGCTGACCAATCACAAGTGGAGTCCCACAGAGATCAGTCCAGGATCCTCTCCTGTTTGGCATCTACTTCTCAGAAGTCCAGGGACTCTGGCTGACCAAGTTTGAGATGACTGCAAGCTGGGAGCCATTATTAACTCCCCAAGTGATGCAGACATCCTACAGAAAGGCCTCACTGAGACCGATGACTGGTGTCGAAATCAAGGCCTTAAGCTTAATGCCAAAAAATGTATCGTCATCCTGTTTGGTAAAAGTTCAGTTCCCAGTCATTACCACATCGATGGGAGCCCACTGAACACTGAAAGAATTATTAGAGATCTGGGGATGCAGGTTGGCAGCAACCTCTCCTTTGGCCACCACATTGCCACTGTGGTCAGAAAGTCCTTCTGTGTGGCACATCTCATTAACGAGGGTTTTGCATCCAGGAAGAACAAGGTCATCATCTCTCTTTCTCTCTACTCTTCCCTCATTAGACCAACCATTAAGTATAATGCCCCATTTGGCATGTACCTCATTGGACACCTGCAACAGCTGGTGAGGCCACATAAGTACCTCACGAAGAGGATCCTAGGCATTAAACACATGTCCTACACGGACAGACTCAAAAGACTCCAGCTATTGTCTGTCTCATATTGCCTACTTAGAGGCAATCTTTGCTTGACTTACAAAGCCATGTCTGACCCAGCTCTGTTAGAAATGCTACATCTAAAGAAATCCCAATCCCTCCACACCACATGCTCCAGAGACCTCAACCTCATTACCACAATCAACAGAACATGCTGGAGAGATAGGTTTCACACCCAGAGACTGCCCGTGCTCTGGAATAGACTTCCCATACATGTCAAGCAGAGCACCTCATTGTCCTTCTTCAAGTGAAATCTTGATGAGTGAATGGGTAATAGAAAGTTCACCCTGGGGATCACTGCAGTGGATCTACTTGATAGAGACACTGAGAACTAAGGTCGGGCATCACGATGCCAGGGCACTTCTATGGGCTAGGCTTTAAAGGCTCCAGGGCCATTTGCCTAGTACACACCTATGAACCTATGAACCTATGTCTTCCATGTACTGCAACATGCATCACACTTTCCTTTATGGCACCTAAATTTGCAAAAACATTCACTTGCAATTGTCATACTATGTCAGAAACCCATGCCCCTGTATGTAACATAATTCATCTATCAGGTACACCCAATGATACAATCCGTTTCCCCAGCACAGCTTCATGTAGTTCAAGCAGAAAAGCAAACAGACAAGACTATGTAAATTGACTGTTTCTTGTACTCTATGTGTGCACAATATCTACTGAAGCAGTTCACTCAGCAAGTAACAACATTGAGTAAATACTGATTAGCAACCAGAACATTTGATCATCATCAGCACTCCGTGGGAGGTGCCTTCAGTCAGACATTTCACTCGCTAAGGATTCACTGAAGAGTTCAACAATAAGGTGCAGTCGTCTGCTAAATGTTTCAGGAAACAAAACATTATGAGTTTTACTTACATAGATAATAACTTGATAATTAGAAAGAAAAAAGGAATTATTGACATACACAACACATAAATCATCTCAGTTAACCCCTAAATCGAATGTCACTTTTTATTACTAAGTAGCATTGAATCTATAGTAAGGTACAGGGAAAGTACATGAAAGAAGAGTCAGATGACAAAATAGTCCGTTAATCACTTACTTTCCACATAGAGGGATTACTACTTCTTCCCATCACACATTGTACCCCAAACCTGAATATTTCTGCTTATCCATATTTTTTTGTTGTAGTTCTACCTCCATTAGCCTGAAGTTCTGCTCATTTATATATCAGTTTTGCATTTAGTTTTTTGGCTTCCTATCACTACATATCCTCATCTCTTTCATGGACAAAATTCATTTTAGTCAGTGGCATAGCTATAGTTTGTGCCACCCGGGGCTGTCTTTGAGTTTTCCACCCTCTCATAAAATCATGGTCAAATGGGGCCCCCATACACAGCCCTCCCCTCTGCAGCCATTCCAGTATTCCATTACTTGGCTAGTTCTCCCCATTTACCATAAACCCTGCAATGTGCATACTGCTTTATGGTTTACTTCTACAATGATTACTAGGATTTCATTTAAAACTTTTATTTTAAATTTTATAGCACAAACACTAACAGACGTCTTCTACATAAAGCAATACAGTCTCAAAATGAAAAGACACTTAGCATTAACCTTCTCTCCTCTTGAAATTCACATTCATTGAAACAGCATTGCAACCCACATTCAAAGAAAATGCATCTGGCCAGTGGCAGATAAAGTTTACCTTTGCCCACTTTTCAAATCATAGGCCCCTTGCACACATATTTAGGGTCATGCAAACATGCATGTGTTCTTTGATTCAACTTCCTGATTATATTAAATTATATTCCTTGTATAATTGTATTCCTTGTATAATACAGCATAATGTTTTACATTTGTTGTTTTGAACATTTTTCAAGTAAGCAATGAAATAAAATGTATGAACCAGTAATGACAAAACTGCGCAATTCAGAACATTTCCATCATAAAACTCTACTCAAACATCTATTACAATCCACCAAGTTCAGTAAATAATGCACAATCTCTGCAGAAGTAAAATTCAGCTAAATAATTCCACATTAAAGAGATCTTTAACTAATGAAGAGGTTGCTGCTAGCAAAAAAAATTTTATTTCATTGTTTCATCTACAAATAAAGTGCCTTTTGCCCTTGAAGAATAAATTGCCTGTGTTACATTAAAAAATGATAAGATAGTAATAATGCACTATGGAATTGGTGTCAAACTGATAACAGGTTCATAGTTACTAGGTATCTCCTCCAAAGGAGGACATTCTCAGGACTGCAGCATCTACCACCTTTAAAGAAGAAAACAGTACAATATCAGCAATCCACCTACATACTCTGGGAGTAGAACCCACAGCTTTCTGCATCAAAACTAAGTATACTACCTGTTGTGCTACTAACAATGCAAACCGACTTGGCATAAGCAGCACTATACTCTTTCCCCTGAAGCTCTCAGCTTCTTATAAAATCCACTTGACACTCAACTATATCTTTCAACTTTACAGCACAAGAAGTCTGGAAAAAGCAAAAATTTATTGGGGGGACAAAGGCCCAAAACCATGGACATATTTTAAACATTGTTTGTATAATCTTAGAAAGTTGCTAGAATAAAATGTTTTGTGTTACCATGCGTTTCCTGAAAAATTGGAAGACTGAACCTTAAATGGGTATCATTATTTAGTGAATTCAGTTCTCACTGATTTGCCATAAAACCTCAGTTTTAAAAAAAAAACAGACCAAAAGTATGAAACAAACATTCCACACATTCTGTGAAGATCTGGACAGGACTTAACTCCTTGAATCACAAGTGGTGGTATTGGGTAGAGAATTCAGGCTCTTGTTTCTTGTATATAAGGTACAGGGTTTGAGCATGCCCAACACTAACCACCAGTTATACCTAACTGGGGCATTACACACACACACACACACACAGACACACACACACACACACACACACACACACACAGACACACACACACACGCACACACACACACACACACACACACACACACACACACACACACACACACACATGAAACAGAGAAGCAGCAAAATACACATACCCTCCACTTGGAACCTGGTTGGATGACATGCATAAAGGTATCTAGACGGATGCAATGAGGTGGCATTACATTTGGAATAACGATTGAGTCTTACAAATGAATGATTACTTGCTGTACTTAAGAGCATTGCATAAAAGAAGAATAAACAGACGAATGGAGTAACAGATTGCTGTTTTTTATTTTTATTTGTTTTTGGACTGAAGAATATTACCACCTCCCATGTTCAAACTAACCTGCATAATTAACACACATGTGAAAATTGTATATCTGATTATTGCAGAACAAACCTTTTTGTGTATTTCTAGAGATTAGTGTTTCTTCTTACTATTTCCAAAACAGGACAAATAAATACACAGTGCAGTTTACTACAATAAATCACTCTGTACCAGGGAACTTGCTTATCACTATTTTCATCAGATACTAATTATTTAGATTATATACTTTTTGGTTTTCAGAATATCATAAATCGTGTGAGTCTTACTTACTTCACATCTCCTATTGAGAAAAGTGAATGTGCTAAAAGTATTTAATATTAATATTCTCTGATTAAGCAACCTGCAGAAATACATTTTGTTTAAATACAAACTGAATGGACCTTGTAATCCCTTCAAACACATATAATGAAGCCTAAAGGGAAAACATAAATTGATATTTATTCGTGCTTTATTTCCTTATAATGCTTTCTTTTGTAATCTTGATTCACATACAGATGTAAAGAACTAAATAAGGCAAAGGGAATATATTTTAAATCAATCAGAAACTGCATCTTATGTGGTATCATATGCAGATAGTTATATTTCTTCTTGCTTAAATACATCTGTACATCTCCAGCAATGAATATATATATGTTGATATAATAAAGAACAATCAGTAAAGTCTCAGGAAAAGTAAGGAATGTTTTTGTTTCAGTTTCCATAGAATCCATCTAAATAAATTGTAAACCCCAACACGTATGTCAGCATAGGTATACATTATGACTGTATATAGATAAAGGCCAGTTATACCAAAAATGCATACATGATAGCTATTGCAAAATCTGTTATTAAAACGGTTTATGGTCTATTATTCTTATATGAGATGCAGTACAAATGTTTATTTGTCCCATCACATTGTCATGTTATTGTTAATTCCATGAAGAGGTTAACTCACCAAAATGTATTAAGGAAGAACAACATAAGTAATAGTCATATACAGGTAAAGGAGTTTCACACAGATCCCTCAGTCTCTGTTTCCATGCAGCAACAGAACAATATCTGTTAGCAGGCAGGAGAGAATGATAATTTCATCTGACTTACTGCAAAAGAGCAGATGCCACACAAAATGTCTTCTGCAGTTTTCTATTTCAGTGCCCAGGTAGCAATGGAATATATAGCAGGCGCTGTTCTAGACAATTGTTTCTAGCTTAGTCTGTGAGGCACATAGGAGAAAAAAAGGAAAGAACTGCATTAGTAAACAAATCAGTTGGAAACAGGATTAATTAGCATATGCATAAAATGTTAATAATTATTTGGTTTAATTAGGAGTGTAGAAATTACATTTTTGTCTAGATGATCCTGCTGTTCCTCTCGCACAAAATTTGAATGGTGCACATTTTGTGGCATAACTTCCGTTATGTGCAGATGTTTCTGTAATGATCTATTAACGGGTGCACAGCTGCGTGGATTGAAGCTGATACAGGTTTGATACAGCACGTACATATTTTGTTAAGAAGAAGCACACACAGACAGGAGATTATCTAAATGTACTTGTCCTTTTTATAACACGAATTTATGAGGTATGCAAATTCACATAACTAGCAGTATTCATAATACTGGAGCTTTATGTGTAGTCCAATGTTTTCTTCCAGGAATCCAATGTTATTTTGGAAATATTCACATTAATTAGTGGGAGAAACATTTAGTGTCTTCATTTCATACTGCTGGTAGAATGGAGGTCAGGAACATAAATAAAGCATTAAGTTGTGTTTTCTTTAAAAAAATAAATAAACAAGTCTTTGACTTCCTATCAAATGAACACAAGAAACAGTCAAAAGTATCTGTTTTGTTATTTAAGTTCTAGTGACCTACAACGTATTAAAAATGCTAGTATGGCATTTGCTTATTTTTCTCATCAAACTCTTTTTTTGTAATAGCAATGAAACCTTATGCCCCAGAATTTTTTTCTGTTTAAAATATAACAATGTACATTCAATTAAACTTGCAAGTTTACAAATTCCCAGTAGTGGCATGTACTACAATGACATAAATCATTCCTCATATTATTTGTTTGCAGTGTTTTTTGAATATGCACTTTCTATGAGTATTTTTTTTGTAGTCTGTTGACCGTGATTTTAAATCTCTATAAGCTTGTTCACCATTTTTCAAATTCAATAATTAAGCTGATAAAATTAGGCTATCTAATATTACTTCTTAAAACTTTACCAATTACTGGTTATTTTGTAATGGCCTTGGTGGGGGTTAAGTAATGTGGATAATCACATAAGTAGGTCAACTGGATTTTAAACAATAATAATTCATATAATTAAAAATCCCTTTGCTATTCAATGAGCAAAGGAGCAAAGTGTCAAGTTTAAGGTCTATACATTTAAAGTTCAACAAACATAGCTGATACACCCCCCCCCACACACACACACACTTGGAATGGAATAGTGAAGCAGCAAAATATACACACACACCTATCTTACTTGGAAGCAGCAAAATTATATGAAGCAGTGTTGTACTGTATTTAAAATTGCATGGGTGGAAGAACAGGACATCTGTGTGATAATGCACTCACAGACACGATGAGAGTATATGATGTCTGTGTGACAACGCATGCACAGACGTGATGCTACAGGTGTGTGACAGTCCCAAAAGTGCTGCCTGGAGCAAACCGCCCCTCTGCCCCCCCCCCCCAAAAAAAGTGATGTATTACTGTTGGAGCTGCACATAGTGTGAAGAACTAGAAACTAAATTGAACAAAGGGGTTGCACTCATCATTATGATATAATTCATTGAAGGAGATACAGTTAAGTAGTTCAGTTTAAGCAAGCAATAATGCTGGACAGGGTGTGTGCTATTGCCCAGGTATGTTCTGATGGCCAACACCTACTGTTTCAAACTTGCTGTAGTATATGCTGGCAAATCAGTCTGTGTGTGTGTGGGGGGGGGGGGTGGGGGGTGCTGAAGTCACTGAATAATGAGTCACATTTGAGTTTCAGACTTTATCATAGTTCTTTACTAATAAGGGACAAATCTCAGCAGAATCAGGGACAGATACAGAAGTAATAAGGGACACTTTATTAGTACTATTACCTTGAGACATTGACAGTATAAGAAAATGTGAAATAATATACATGTATTAAGTAAAAAAAAGTCTACAACTCTATTTATTGTCATTGTTTATTATACGTAATTAACCACCTTTTCTCCAAAAGTCACCAGTTTCCATTGGGATTAAGGGAGGGAGGGAGAGTCAAAATTTGAGTCAAAATCAGGGGTGTCCCTGAGGTGACAGGTATGGACTTCATACCCTACAGAAAGTGCATGTTAATGTATATCCTGGTGCAGATTCAATAACCCTACAAGATCTGGTAAAAACATGTGCATTTTGTGGCATGACATGCACACAAAAGCTCACTGTTTTGTATTCAGTAAGTGGCTCTTCAAGGCATGCAGAATCATGCAAACATGGTAAACATTGTGGCATGCTAATTACAGCATAAACAGCTGAACTGTATGGTAATTAACTAATCCAAGATGGAGGAGCTATTCAACAAGATATAAAGCAACCATGTAGACTCAGTGCTGTTTTTTCTTGCAAATTCCAAAACTTATCGGAATACAACCACAGTAACTAGGCTACACAGAAAGAATGTTAGGGGTTGCTGTTGCTCTTATTCATGTGTATGTGCACAGGCCCATGTCAATGCTGCTGCTGCTGCTGCTGATAGACCATGGTCAAGATGGTGAAGGGTTTTTAGATCCCATTTAACTTTTCATAATCTGCATGAGGTGGATATTATAGAGTGCTACAGGGTGGATAGAGACACACTACAGAACTCTGCAACTGTTGTAGTCCACAACTGAGATCAAGGGCAAACCAAGGGAAACCAATACCAGTGGAGACTAAGGTATGTGTAGCACTCAGAATTTTAGCTGCAGGAATCTTCGAGACACCAACAGGTAACATGCTGGGAGTGTCACAGGCATCAGCATCCAGAATGCTCCATCAGTTCCTCAGTGCTATGCTACAACATGCCAGTGAGTACATATATTTTGCCTGTACAGCTGAGGACAGAGCCAGACCTATGCAGAAGTACTACCCTGTAGAACACTACCCTGATGTCCAGGGTGTCATAGACTGTATACATGTAGAAATCAAAGCACCACCTGGGGAACAGGGAATGGTCTACATAAATAGAAAGGGCTTCCACTCTATTAACTGCCAGGCCATGTGTAATGCTAAGGAAGTCATCCTGAATGTGTGTGCTGGCAAACTAGGCAGTTACCATGGCTCACATATCTGGCACAACTCTCAACTGTATGAGATGTTTACTGTGGAGATATCCCACAGGGTCATTTACTTGGGGATGCAGGTTATGTACCGAGACCATGGCTGATGATGCCTATCAGAAATGCAGACACACCTGCTGAAGAAAATTATAATGAGCCACATGCTCAAGCAAGAAATATCATGTGTGTTTGGGCTGCTGAAGTCAGGGTTCTGGTGCCTAGATATGTCTGGGGGACCCCTGCAATACAATCCCTGTACATGTGCTGGAATATCTACTGTCTGTGCCATGCTCCACAACATTATCCTGAGAAAACAGCTTCAGCAGGAACTCTAAAGGGAAGGGCCACACACCCCACCACCACTGGAAAGGTCACCACAGCCACACACAGGTGAGGAGTCAGACGCTGTGGATGTAGGCAGACATAGATGTGCACAATATGGCCTCGAACTAGCCACAAGGCAATGGATAGCGCACACGCTCACCACCTAAAGGGCTAAAACCTTCATCCTAGGCACATACATACATACATACAGTAACATTTATGCCAGGCAATGCTCACAGCCTTTACCTACCCATGTAATGGCTGTGTACTGCTAACATCAGACACAGTCAGCCCTGAATTAAAACTCTTGCAACTGCTGGATTTCCAAGGTAAGTGTTGAACCTGGAATGGAAAAATAAATGTCTAAAAATACAAATGAATGGCATATCCTTGCATATTGTTACTAGGTAGTATATATAAGTAAGCATAAGGTGGGTCATTTTTACAGCAATTACATCAAGATGTGACAGCACTGACATATGTCCTTTATCAAGTAATAGGCCTTATGTCTAAAATGTACAGATTTTCAATGAATGTCCACATTTTGGCCTCATATCTTTGCAATGGAAAATCATTACAGAGTGAAGTTTGCAAATAATGACACATTTCCGTTTCGGACTTTTTAATCCCTCAAAACAAACATAAAATAGTAGTACAAAACCTGTTATTCTATCAACTATCTAGGTTTGTAAGACCACAATGTTTGAAAACTCTCCCCATTGTTGGAACTTTGTCACATTTTTATTTATGGCTTGGTCTAGCTTTGTTGGTCTAACAGTTTGGTAGGGATGTACTCATTACAAAAACCTGTAAGAAAACAGTATAATTTGCAAAACAGTATTACAGAAACAGATATACTAAGCACTAAGTCAGCTATGCTCCCCGAGCATCAGACAAAAGACTTATGTATCCCTGAATCTAAAAGATAGAAAACAAGGATCTGGCATAGTTATCATCATTTGCACAGGGTGTTGTGTGTGTCTGTGCGGGGGACAAAAGGTAGTGAGTGCATGTGAGTAAGAAAGATAAACACGCATATATTTGGATAAAATATCAAATTGCCAGTGAGATAGAATGAGCTTTAAGCATCACAACTGACCCATGTAACTATAGTGTGTGTGTGTGTGTGTGTGTGTGTGTGTGTGTGTGTGTGTGTGTGTGTGTGTGTGTGTGTGTGTGTGTGTCTGTAGGGGCATGCCAGGAGAAATTGGTGTGTGTCTGCAAGAACACAGCCAAGCACTGTGTTAGCTTTACATCCTGGTATGTCAAACAGGTGTGAGCCATGCATGGTAGAGGTGACATTTCATCATCATCATCCCTGACCCCAGGAGCTGCACTGGTATATCTGCACCCACAGTCAAATGCACTGCAGCTACACGAATGTGATGGATGAGCTCTCCTAATGAGTATGGCCAGTACCACAAGACCACAGTCTGTCAAGTCTTGGTGTGGACACCACAACCACTGATGGAACAGTGGAAGTAGTGCCATTATGAGACCATGATTAGGCGCAGCCATGTTGGCTAACAATCAGATGATGTGGCTGACCTACACCCACATGGATACTGTCCACCTCCCAGCAGGCATTTCATCAAAGACACCATCTGTTCCAATGTGTCATTCATCCAATCCATTGAATTCACCACACGGTGGAGGCAGTCACACATGTCAGCCTGTGCTACATATACAAAATTAAGCATTTCCTTGGAGGCCCTATTGGAATGTGCCTGCGCCTCCATGATGGCCCCAAACACATGTCATGTGGCATGAAAAGGCACACATAGATCAGGTAGGTGATGGACAGTAGGCCTCTTCTTAGGAAACTGAACAACCCTCTTGTGTGACACCTTGCCCACACTTGCTGCAGTCAGAGTCAACAGGCACTGAAGCCATAGTAACCACACTACCCTGATCAAGTGTCTCCCCTCCACCTATCCAATATCTGAGGGCTCACTGGAATGGGTTTGCATAGGCCTACTGGCTGTGTACAATGGAATTATAGAGGATGGCTGAATGTCAACCTCAGTGTCAGATTCAACCTCTGCACTCCTCAACTATGCCTGTGTTTGGCCACCATTATCATCAGAATCTGCTGATACTCTGACATCAGGTGGTAAGAGTCCTACACTTCCACTGTCAGGATCACCTGTCAAAATAAGCAACAAGCATAGAAAAGAAATTAATAGCTACAGTACTACAGTTCAATATATGCTAAGAAATAACATTGGTGCCACCATCACAGATGGCACAGCAATGCACACACTCAGTCCTGACACCCACCTTGCACATGCAGATAAATGAATATTTCTGTGAACTGCTCATCATTACTGAAATAAAAATGATTGGATTACCATGTGCAGATGAATCCACACTTGCTAGGAAGGATGATCTTAGAAGAAGTTAAGCAAAATGCAAGGACTCCGTCATCACAATAACAATAACACAGGGGGGAAATGTGACCTTTATATGCCCACTAACAATACCTTTAACTGAATCTTGGATAACACATCAACCCCAAGCCCATGTGTAATGAACCAGAATATGTTGTTAATTGTTTAATCTATATCTAGCTCCACTCCTCCACCCCCAAAAAATTAATAAGCCAACTATACAAGGAATATTTAAAAATTGATGTAGGTATAAGCTCCTCTTGGGACATACTTATCCTCCCTGAAAAAGTAGCACCGGCATCTATCAAATGTTGTTGTACACATTCCATTGAGGTCTTTGGATCACTGACAGTGGACAGGAACTCTTCACGTGGTGTCAGTGGTGGATCTGGAGCAGTCCCCCCCCCCTCGGTAGCCAGCTCTCCACAGGCCCCTGCAGCTGTTTCCTCTGTGCCAGTTAAATCATGCCAGTGGTTCTATGACACACCTGATCTAATGTTCTGCTGCATTCCCCAAAAGCATTCACATCATTCACAATCTGGTTCCAAATTTCCATTCTTCCAGACATAATCTCAAGCAGAAAGGCACCATGTTGCCAAAATGGTTGGACAATGACATCATTTTCAGGGTCACTGAAGGGGGACTGTGGGGTTTGGTATGCTTGGGTGCCAAAGTCCTAAGTGACATAAAACACAAAAAAAGGGTACTACACCTAAGTATCACACAATGAAAGTCTTAGATATAACACATATTATTAGTTTTCAGTATTACCCACTGGAAAAAATGTTCAGGTTATTGAAATATAAAAAGGGTTATGTGTTTGTAGCATATCATTGTCACACACAAACAAAGGTTCGATCCAAAACAAGGAGTAATAATAGCAAAACAAACCTCTGTAAAAAACATTTTTGTTGTGGAACACAGAGATGGAACTTTGCTCTCCCACCCCCAAAACAACAGGCAAATGACATTTCAGTACCAAACAAAGAAATAAAACATCAGTGAATTATTAAGTGTTGTGAAACAAACTGTCTGAAAAACATGTGTACACATTTACCACATAACATTCATTTTTATGCAATTGCCAGTCACCCCTACTTTTGGCCAGCCCTCCCTAGATGTGTCTACAGGCCATCCTAGAAGGCTAACTCCTCTATATCATTGACAATATAGGACATTTAAATTTAACTAAAATAACAATAAAAGAGTATGCAAAGAAACAGTTGTAACATTAATGCGTGTGATAAAAGTTAAATAAGGCTGTGCATCGGAGAAAGTAAAATGCCTTGACAAAATGCATATGCCATCAGTAAACTTCTAAAAAGTGGATACAGAAAAAAGCAGAATTTGTTAATGTATATATATATATATATATATATATATATATATCTATATATATATATATATATATATATATTTGTGTGTGTGTGTGTGTGTGTGTGTGTGTGTGCACGTTTTTTTCCAGGTGATATGTGAGCATATCCAGTATATAATTGAAAAATATAGTCATACCTTATAAAGATCAGTAGTCTTCTGTGTGGATAAATTCAAAGAAATAGCAGTCTTCTTCTGTGTTATCCACATAAACAGGTCTCCTCATCTTCAGTTTCCCTAGCTATGGGGTTACCTTTTTATAGTGTCGATTCAGGCCTGCGAGCAAGGTGAACATGCAAATGAGGTGTGAACTGATTAGAATTGCTGAATCCCAAATTCTTGGCTCTGTGTCACAGATGTAAACATAGTGCAATGACTCCCTCAGTGTTTGTTGCTAATGGATTGCAACTGTGAATCATTACTGGTAGAGTAAAGGAAAACACAGCAATTCAGACTCTCTTACCTCCATTGGGTGTGTCAGCCAGGTTAGACTTACAACGTGTAAAAATAATAGTGTCAAGGTTTTAAATGTAGGTAAGCAGCACACATTTCATGGTTTCTGTTCAGTATCATGCAACCTCACCTGAATGTGTTGAAAAATGTATATTATTGCCATTTAATATTCTCAAATGTTTTAAGAATGATACAAAATGCCTTATGTCTTAGATTAATGCTCAGGTAAGAGAAGAATGAACACCATACAGACTTAAGACAGAGCTGCATTTCTGCAAACAATAGTCATAAATGATTGTGTGATCACCCATTGCACTACATCTGAAATTAATACATGTTCAAACAACTCAGAAGTGTACCAGTGACATACGTCTTATTAATACTGTGGATGATTTTGGATTTGCTTGTATGTACAATGATTTTCATTTTCTGCTGCAAAGCTGTTTCCTGAAAAGAGGGATGAAGACACCCTTACTGTCTTTTGAAGGTTCATTAGTGGGAGAGTTCAAATCCAGACTTGTGTAAAAATATTTTACGTGTACTAATATATGTTGCGTAGTATTGTTTATTTTATAGATTTCTTTTCTTTTTTTTTTTCTTTTTTTTTTTTGTAATGCCAGTATTTATGCTGTGTTGGCCTAGTGCAAACACAGGAAACAGATAAACACAAAAAATGTCATGTAATGTACTTCTTTGATAACCGGTACATCAACTACACCTGTGAATCACCTGTGTGTGTAGCACATTAGTTAAACACGTTGACCTACACAGCATATACTATCTGTAGATCATGGTTTAAGCCCCACCTTTGTCTTTTAATGATGAAATCTAATGCATACTGCTCAAAAGGCTAAAACAAGTTTAGCTTTGCTTGTCTCACTTGAACGATGCTTACCATTGCATAAACCTGGACTAATGGCCCACAGATTCAAAAAGAAAACATTGTTGCAACATTTGCTTTCCATGGCTCAACACTGCTTAGTGATGCTGTGTGGTGGTTAGCAATCTTCCCCAACACCTGCAGGTCTAGAACACCTGCATAGAGGAAGTAGACAGTAGACAATTTCAAAATGGATACATTCTATCTAGTATGTTGGGCACCACATAAGTTCACTAAGTGGCATTGTGAAGTGGTTAACACAAAGAAGTTAATAATGAATAGAAAAATATACTATTCTTATTTAACTATTCCTGTGGCACCAGGTTCTTTGTAGGGCTGCAATACAGATGGTCCTGAGTTCTAATACATGAAATTTCAAACATTTTTGCTGTTGTTCCATTTCACTTTATATTAAATATCACATAAAAAGATTTACACATAAGTATAAATAACAATAAGTATGCATAGCAGTGGCGGTCATGTGAATTACATGTATGACAGAGGGTATACTAACTACTATGTTTCTGTAATCATAATTGTGTTCTCTGGCCTTGGATAGTCTTCAGACATTAATAAACTCATGCACACAGGGATATATAAACTACGACCTTGTCAGGTCACACACATACATGGTTAACCCCACAGTCTGTCATGTGTATTTACATGTAAATAATGAGTTTGTCTGAGAAGTACTTCTCTGGCAAAAAATCAAAACTATGGAAGAAAATGTTTTGCCTAGGTTTGAATCCCACATTATAAAAATTGATGTTATCAGTGTGTAATGCCCCCCCAAAAAATGTTTCACATCATAAAATGTATGCCCCAGAACATGTCTGCAAAGTTAAGTCACCTGAGAGTTACAGCAGCAAACAACCTTCAAACTAATGCCAAGTGTCAGAGTAACCTTACAGTTTCAAAAGCTGCTTTCCTGTCTGGTGCTGTTGCGCTCCATTTAACTTCATGCAATCATGGTTGGCATCATTGTTTGGGTTTGTGCACTACCAGTAAACATGATAACAGTCATTAGTAGGAAATCATTCTTAGCTCTTACTGTTCACCCTGGTTGGACATGTCTGTTGGTAGAATGGAAGGTGCTCAGTTAGAGCACAAAGGTGGGGTTTTGAGGAGCCCAGAATCTTCAATGGACTTCTTTTCTTGTAAAGTGCCAACACCGAAGGCTTTTGCAGGACGACTATACCAAATCCCAGTACAAGTCTGAGGTTTGGAATAGTCTGGCGAAGGCTGTTACCAGTACAACTGAGATTCCACTCACTGGCAAATGTGTATCATCACTTTAATGACCTAAAAAGGTGCAAGAGGGATACACTCAACCAGTGGCTGGATGAGTTCAGGACTCGTAAAATCCCACAGTTGTGTAAGTATACTGATAAAGATAATTTATAGTAGATAGATAGACAGATAGATAGATAGATAGATAGATAGATAGATAGATAGATAGATAGGAAGATAGATAGATGATAGATAGATAGATAGATAGATAGATAGATAGATAGATAGATAGATAGATAGATAGAGGTAGATAGATAGATAGATAGATAGATAGATAGATAGATAGATAGATAGATAGATAACTGCATATAGGCAAGACTGGCATGCATATTGTTCTCTTGTTCTCTTCTCTTTATTCCACAGCCAATGTAGAGATTATGGTGAATAGGAAGGCCCTTGTTGAGCATCTAAAGAGACTGAGGGAAGTAAGGAGTATGTATGCAGCACAGCTGAAGTGTTATTTTACCTTCTAAACTGATTTATTTTCTATACAGTTGTAGCAAAATAAACATGCATATCCTAACTGTAAAAGCAAGTATGCATGCTTCAGTCTGTAGCACAAGCCAACTGAAGGAGTTAATTCTGAGACCATAGTCAGATGTTGTGGGTTCAAATACCACAAATAACAAATATTAAATAGTAAACCCTTTAAAATATTACATAAATGAATTTCTACACAAGTGGCATAAATGCCCTGCTGTTAACTTACTCTGTATAATTGGACCAATCATATGTGCAGTATATGCACATTGCAAGAATTACTTTGAGCAATCCTTAATTATAGATTGCAATTGTTGTTAAGAAGTATGTTTAAAGGTAAAAGTTCAGATAAAATACTTTATTATTGTGATAATGCATTGTATGCCACACATGATGGTACCAATTATATTTCTTTTTTCTATCAATCCAACCCTCATCTCTTCTTTTTTTCTTTCAATGTGTCGACAAAAAGTTTCCATGTTATCCATCTCTGACAAATCACAAAATGCTTTACAACACAGGGAGGTAGGCCAACCCTAGTGGCTCAGTCTGTCCCAGTTCCACCAGCTCTGGAACTGATGCCCAGCACATCTGGGACCCAACCTGGCAGTACTAACTCTGCTGCCCCTGCATTACCTGTGCACTCAGGTAACATTACCCTGGTAGCTGGTGTTGCGGTACCTTCCAGGAGTACTGGTGGAAGTTGGGATTTTATCACCCACCAGGAGATCCCAGGGTTAGTGTATACAGTCATGCACTGTACTATTGGGTGTGCCTACACCAGATGGAGTAGATGTTCTCCCTTATGATTCATAGAAGAAGACTTCAAGCTCTCCAACAGCCAGCAAAGTTAGGAGATGGTGATGGCAGTCCTGCGAGAGAGGACTAAATTCTCACTGTCCCCATGTTTGACAGGCACTGTCATCTGTTGTCCCCTCCCTAACCCCAGTCATGGTGTCCCCCAACCTGTCTTGCCCCTCACCATCCCAGTGTCTTCTCATGTCTGACCTGTTTGCATCTGCTTCCTTGCCTATCTTACTTACCTGACCCAGAATACCTACATCCCTTACCCAACAATTCGCACTCACTAAAGTAAAAAAAAGGACACCTGTCCCACAAAAAATGTCATCCCATATATAGCTCTCAACTTCACACATGTCTTCTTGACACACATGATTTGGTCCAATTGGCTACACAACATGATTGCAGTGTTGTCACCCATCTTTGTTTAGGTGATAGTCGAAATTCTGTCAGTATTCTATACATATTCATTTTACACTGTTAAAAAAGTGGATAGCTGTGGTTCTTTCCTATTTCCTTCCTGCAGATTCCTATATTGCTTTTCCATTCTGCTTCGCCCTGCTTGCCCCCCCCCCCACTTCACCACTTTCCTATCTACCCAATTTTAACACTTTTAATCTGGTCAAAAAATAGAATCACAAGCAACACACATAAGTTAAAAAAAAACAGTGGAGTGCTTCACTTTTTAAAGGGTCTGACATCATGCACCAATGCCAAGTGACAATTAACAGCTCTTCAGTGGTGCAGTTAACTCTACGCAATGTTGCTTAAACGGGCTGTGCTCAGATAACATACAATGAGTGTTGAGTGCAGAATTGTTTCATTGCATTATAAATACTTATTTAAAACTACTACGTACACCTGGTTTTGAACCCTTTATCATCTGCTGTCCAAAGGAAATGTGTCAATGCATTTCCACCTGCTGCCATGGAGTTAGCTAAGCAGCAGGTATGTTTCATACAATTAAAAACTCTCATAATTTGAGCAATAAGGCTCATGTTTGCTTGCCACTTAACTACACGCAAACTGAGAAAGCAGTAGAAAAGTGTATCTAGCATGCACATTTTGCCTTCGATTGCACAACCCCTCTGGCCAGCACTGCACTATGGGAAGCGCACAACAGCGTGGATTACTTTTGTGTATTCTGGCAATCACTCACAAAAACAGATACGTGAATGTCACAATAAATACGAACTGGAGCAACATAAAATCCTTGCAGATGAAAGCACTTCGACAAAAACTCCGTACTGTTCTGTTCACACCTTTTTATTACAAGTATTACCTAGGTTTCGTCCGTGTCCACGGACTTCATCAGATTACATAAACTGTAAAATACACCCTTCTTATATACCGTAAATCAATCAATACATCAATTAACCAATTAAATCCTAGTCATACGCCTTTCATTTAAAAACACATAACCTTATATATAATGTGTATGCATAACATAAAATAAAATTAAATTTAATTAATTTTTATTTTTTACTTTAAATCCCATTGAAGGTTAACTTAGTCACTCTAAACAATATAAACAATCCAATGGTGAGTAACATTTATGAATTTTATGATGAATTAAATTTCATGATGTCCCTGTTTATCAATCGTGGATATCCTGAGGAGTTGTGTAAGAATGTGTTAAATGAAGTTAAGAGTAAGAGGGACACAGGTTTTTATAAAGCCATTATTAGCGGTTTTACGTCTGAAGATAATTTGACAGGTGGGCGACATCCAAATAGGAATTTTAATTTAAGTTCCATTCCTTTTTACATTACAACGTATAATGATATTTCTTATATTATTAAGAAAATAATTGATAAAAATTGGCAATCAATGGTCATGGACAATAATTTAGGAAGAATATTTCAGGGTAATATCACATATATTTTTAAAAAGGACCTATCATTCAAAAAATTATTTGAGAAGGTTACTAATAACAATGAAGGAGTATGTAATAAGAAATTGGATAATTTTAAGTGTGGTAGGTGCTCTGTGTGCCCATACATTTATACTACTGGTAAGAATGTTATGATCAATCACTGTAATATTAAAATAGGGAGTCATTTTAATTGTTACTGAACCAATGTGGTGTATATAGCTTTATGTCAACTATGTGATGCGTTTTATGTAGGAAAGACGAGCAGACATATGAGAGATAGAATTAGGGAGCACCTGAGTGATATCAAAAAATCTAAGTGTACCAACGCGTTGGCAAGACATGTTACACAGAATACAAATCATCATTTTAGATTTTTTGGGGCATCACAAATTATTAAGGATCAGCAAGGTAGGATTACTACCTATGATTTGGATGCAGAAGAATTAAAAATACAGATTAAGTTGAATGCATACAATTGGCCTGGTATTAACGAGTGTTGTAGTATTAAACCCATTCTTAGATTAAAAAATATTAAAGGCAGATAAATATATATATATATATATATATACACCAATAGGGAGGTGTTATAAGCAAATACACATTATATATTTATCAACATTTTGTGAATGTGTACACAATGTTAATGGTTTTAATATGTACAAAACAATGTTTTTTATTAATTAATTAATTTTTTTAAATAATATGCTATAAAAGGGTTTTTAATATTTACGTAATTATTTATTTATATATATATATATTTTATATATTGTATATATATATATATATATATATATATATATGGATTTACATGTTTATATTTTTTTTATAATATGTGTTGGTTATTTCATATAATAAATGTAGTCTATTTGAATTTGCACAATAGGTTTTTTACATAATTTACACATATATTTTTTCATCTAGAGATATATGTATATGCATTACTACACATTGAATTTGGTTTAATATATATTTCATTTTGATATATATTTAATTTAAATTTGAATTTATAACATGGTACAATATAATATTTGTTTTTACGTTGTGCCATTGGATTGTTTATATTGTTTAGAGTGACTAAGTTAACCTTCAATGGGATTTAAAGTCAAAAATAAAAATTAATTAAATTTAATTTTATTTTATGTTATACATACACATTATATATAAGGTTATGTGTTTTTAAATGAAAGGCGTATGACTAGGATTTAATTGATTAATTGATGTATTGATTGATTTACGGTATATAAGAAGGGTGTATTTTACAGTTTATGTAATCTGATGAAGTCCGTGGACACGGACGAAACCTAGGTAATACTTGTAATAAAACGGTGTGAACAGAACAGTACGGAGTTTTTGTCGAAGTGCTTTCATCTGCAAGGATTTTATGTTGCTCCAGTTCATATTTATTGTGACATTTACGTATCTGTTTTTGTGAGTGATTGCCAGAATCCACTACCTCGGTAGTGTTTGCTCCACCTCCATCGGAGTAATTTGGGGTATTGGTTTTTGTTTATTACTTTTGTGTATGTTTGTGTATGTAATAGCTTGTGGGATACTGCTATTACCATCTTCCTCTCACCAGATTCTGCTGATATCATCAGCTATAAAGTATTCTCTGACACTGTAAAAAGTAGAATTTCTGCTGTGGCACTTGTTTTAAGTACCATACTCTGTAAATAGGTAGTTTTAGAATGATATTTGAGTTCACAGCTATTTCCAGCACTCTGCAAAACATCTTGTTGTAGCATATAATAAGTATGTCATCCTGTGCAACATGTATGCTGAGAGTATTCAAGACAAACCTGTGCTGTGGCAGCAACATTAACTACTGTGTTTGCAATCTACTTTAACTACACATATAGGTGTTGTAATCTGTCAGCAAGCAATTTGCGTGTCTATACATACAACTATCACATATGAGACAATTTTAGACAGGGATATGACTTCACATCCATACTCTACAGTGCTCATTGCATGTTCTCCTCAACATACAATGATGCTATCATACTCCATAAACTGCAATGTGACAGTGTTACAGTCAGACATATGTGGTGTTGCTACTGTGACATTGGATGGCATTTATATTCTATGTCTATACAGGTGTAATGTTCATATCAGGCCCAGTCTACTGCTGTGTCTTTGGTTGCTGGAACATTATGGTCATTGTGTGATCTTTGGAATAGCTCTTCATTTCACTACCACTTGGAGTATCATTCATGTAGCTCCACACATCCTCCTTTGTCCTCTGCCCACATGACATCCTTCCTGCAGAGGAATGAAGCATCGCCTTATGTCAAATATCTATACACATATCATGAAGCAGAGTCCTTCCATGAGTCAATACAGGATATCCCCAGAACACTGTATGTGTCACTGCTAATTCTTTCATGGTGCGGTGCACGTCACATATGGACAGTGGCAGAATGTAATGCAAACCAGTAAATATACATACACACACACACTGCTCTTACTATTTTCCATAATATGCACATAGGCATTTTTACTTTCATTTTATAACAATGGCTAGGATTTCATGTGATGTTGGGCATCAGCCTAATAGTGTCATATGACTCTATGATCACTTGACATATCAATGTTGCTGTCATTGACATATGCCATATCGAGGTGTGGATGTACAGCATGGCTTTAAAAGGGTATTGCACTCTGTGATATGAGCTAATGTATTGATGGTCATTTCTGCCATTACATTATATGCACCTTCTATAACAGCTGTAGTAATATTCCTCCTGAGAACTGTTGATATAGGTTCATAGTTTCATATGATTTTACTAGGCTAGCAGTCCTATAGTCCTTACAAGCCTAGCCATGTTCATCACAACAAGCAGCAATTCGCAGAGTGAGGCTATGGTCAACATTGATTACCCCTGTCTATGAGCGACATAGGTGCCACCCCCAGGGAGAATTTGTGATCTCCGTAGGTTGCGCTTGAATACGGTCAGTGAGGAACTCTGCTTCACATGATTTGTAAGTTTAATCCAGAGGATTGGCAGTCTCTAGCCGAGATATCTGTCTCTCAAGCATGTTCTGTTAATGTCACAGGCTAGGTTAAGATCCCTAGAGTGAGTGACTCTTGTGCCATTAGATTTGATGATGTGCAGCATTTCCATCAGTGCAGGGTCAGAGCCTGCCCTGTAGGCCAGGCACAAGTCAGCTATCAGAAGACAATACAACACAGTGTACAGTGACAGGGCTTTCAGTCAATCCATGCATGTCATGGCATGGTTTGGATACCCTGTATTGTCTTTTTGGCAAACCCTAGTGGTTTCCCCAGCTGCTGCAGATGTCCGTTGAGGCACATGCAAAAGGGAGAATTGTACTCTATTAATGTTCAGCTGAAGGTCAAGTACAGTGGTGTTATAACACAGTCAAACCTGGATGGGATGCCCTTACTTCTGAGGTGCATGACATAGAAGGCTTTCCTTACCACTGTGGAAACTTGTTGTTCGAAGTTCAGATTGCTATCTACCTGCATTCCCAGGCCTTGCAATACTATGTTTGGAGATTGTGGGGGGTTGGAGGCTGTCAGTACTGTAATTAGTGGGGAATTCCACTTTGCCAAATGCAATAATAATGGAAATTGTTTTGCACTTAGTTTTTCACCACAGCTTTGGCACCAATTATTTGCCTGTGTTAGCACCTCCTGTAATATGTTAACATCATTGATGGACTCAGTGATTGCACTCAATATGCAAGCATCAGTAAACTTGGCAAGCCAAAGGTCAGCTACTGTGGCCTGGACTTCCTAAAAACAGATTCCCTACAGTAAAAATCCGAGCACAGATCCTTGTGGTATGCCACTGTTTCGAGCTATAATGGCAGAAGTTGAGTCACCGACTTTGATACTGTGTGTTCTGTCAGTGAGCCAGCTAGCTACCCATCTAGTGATGTAAGGGTTAATCCCCAGTTTTTTTTTAATTTCTCCAAGTCTTTTTGGTTTCTATTAACATGACAGGAATGAACCCCATTACTAAGTCAAAGTAAGATTAAAGTTCATGAAATTTGTCTTGCTCCAGTCTTTGATGTCAACCAGAAGTACTCTTCATAGCACCCACAATGTGCTCAGTAATGACTCCTTGTGCAATCCATATGAAGTTACATGTATTGGTAATATATCTAAATATGACAATAGATTCTTTTTTATAAGACCCATTGCTCCTATTACTATTGGAACTGTCTGGCTACCTTTCTTCCACATTGGTCTCATTTCTTCCTACAAATCCTGATATTTTATGACTGTGTATCTCTGTACACAAGACACTGTAGCCACTGGGTGTAGTCACTTCAATGATCAATGCTACTTTTGTCTTCTTTTCATGGACCACTGTATCTGGTTTTCTCGCATCTATCTTTTGAACTGTTGGTAATGGGTGATCCCATGTGATGTAGGCTTCATCATTTTCTCTGATCCTTTGTGGCTCATGTTTACAGTGTTTTTCAGCTACTTCAATACCATAATGTTTACATAATTCCTGGTGCAACAGTCGTGCCACATTATTATGCCTTTCAGTATACAGACCTTCTGCCATTAGTATGTCACAGCCAGCAATGAGGTGTGTCACTGTTTCCAGTTCTGTTTTACAAAACCTGCATTTTTCTTGTTTCTCCCACATGTTCGATGGACTTTGTAAACCAATGTGTATGTAGCCCACTGTCTTGGGCTGCCTATATTAACCTTTCATCTCTTGGTTTGAATTCGCCTCTCCTTAACCATTCCTGCATTCGATCCTGATCAACACAAGGTTCTTCCAGAAGTTTTCTATACTTGCAACTATATTTATGCATTTTCCACATTTTTTGCATTTTCATCTGGTCCTTCCCCTTACATTCTTTCTTTTGTTTTTTGGCACATTCAGTTGCCACCTGATTTTTATCTACTTCTGGTTTGATTTCCATTTGTACTTGACATCGGTATGCTTTTACAAGACTAAGCAGAGATGTCATCTTAGATTTATTCCTCCTCATGTGTCAAAACTTTCATTACCTTTGGGTCCTGTGAGGTCAGCAGATATGTATGCAGACCCACAATTGCTGATCTATACATGTAATCAATTTCAAGCAGGCCTATACCTCTTTCTGAATGGGTAATATATAATCTTGGTATTTATTGATTTTTATAAATTATTTGGTGAGCACGAAGCATCCTTCTTGTTTTACTATAAAATGTATCCAACATGTTTCGAGACCAGTCAATCACTCTAGAACTATAAGTTAGGACAGGAAGAGCAAATTGGTTTATAGCTTGAATTTTGTTCCTAGATGTCAGTGCTGTTTTCAGGATTAATTTAAGTCTTCTAAAATATTTCTTACTAAATTTAATTCACATTTGTTCATGTTTTACTGTTGCTCCTTCATCAATTCCCAAATATTTATACACTCCCTCTTGCTCAAGTTCTTTTATATCACATTCTTGTCTCAAATTTAAATTTTCTTGGTGCTGCAGTTTTCCAGCTTTAAAAGTTGATTTTGCACATTTATCAAGACCAAATCACATTCTTATATCATCTGAAAAAGTTTTGACTACTTGCAGTTGTGCTTTCAGTTCCTCATCTGATGAGCTGTACAGCTTTAAATCATTGACAAAGAGAATAGCAGATGTGTCTGGGAGTCACCCTGGAATATCCCCCTTTGGATTTTTAGCCCTGGAATAATAATTTATCTTTTATCATGGCTTAATTTCAAAGTTGTCTGCCACTGTTATATGTTCACTGCAATGTAGTCAATCAGTGTAGGATGTATCTTATATATTTTTAAGCATCCATGAATGTGTGATACTATCAAATGCTTTTTTGTAGTCAGTCTATGCCATGCTTAAATTCTTCCCCTTTTTACAGTTCTCCATTATGACTTTATTTAGCAACAGATGATCCTTTGTTCCATATGACTTTTGTTTATTACCCTTTTGTTCTATTGCCATGATTGAGTTTCCTTCTAAATGACTGTAAACTCTGTCTGCATCAATTCTGGTGTATAGTTTATATGTAGTTGGAATGCAAGTTATTGGTCTATAATTTCTAGGGTAGTTTGCAGGCTCATTTTTAAGTAGGAGCATTGTTTTTCCTGTTGTTAGCCTGGTTGGTGTCTGTTCAGGGTGCGCATATAAATAGTTCTTACTCATAGCTAAATCTTTGTGCAAAGATGTTAATACTTTTAACCAAAAGTTAGGTACTGCATCTGGACCTCTGGTTTTCCAATTAGAGGCTTTTCTTAGCTTTGTTTTAATCTATCTTACTTCATTCCATTTTATATCTTGTACCTTTAAACTTCCTGCTAGGACAGTTTCTCAATGATACTTGAGTGGGGGGTTATGGCAAAAGCTTTGGCCAGGTCAGGATAGGCTGTATGCACCGTCTTATCTTCATCCAGATCTTTGGTGACTTTCTCAAAGAAATCTACTAGGCTTAATAAGCATGATTTACCCTTATCAAAGCCAAATTGGTTTGGGTCTAGAGTTTGAAGGTTAGTTATGTCCTTGTTGAGAATGTCCATGATGATTATTTTCATAGCCTTGCAGATGTGACTGGTTAGACATATGAGTCTATAGTTCTCAGGGTCAGTTAATGGCCGCCCTTTGTGTAAGGAGATTACTGTTGTTCCTTTCCACACTGCTGGAACAAAGGCAGTCACGCTATGGTTAAAGAGGATACTAAGTGGGTCCATTAGGTCCTGTTTTATTGCTTAGTAAGCAACCTAGGATGTTGTCTGGAAACACAAGGCCTTGTTTTTAGCCTTGGAGAGCACAGATATGACCTGATCTCTAGAGATACTTGGCAGGGGATTGTTATCAAGTATGCTTTGAGGTATGGCCTGTGGGTCCAGTGGGGTGAAGTTTGTGCCAAATCTGTCAGCTAGCAGGTTAACAATTTCCTCCAGTGCAGCTCCATGTTTAGACTCCTAGCATTAAGCAGTAGAGCTTTGAGTTTGCCTCCACTGGATTTTTGTTGCTTTGACATTGCCTAAAAAGGCACTATTGGGAGGGGTACGCATTTTTACCAGTATCTGACAGCCTAGAGGACACAGGTGCAGACCATCTCTGGTAAAGCAGCATAGCCTATCAACCATCACATTCCAGGCCTGGAGATACTGGATCCCTCTGGACTGACAGCTATATTCTGAACTGTATATACTGTCACGTAATGTGTTGGAAATATATACATTACTGTATTTATAACCCTGGTAATGATTGTAGCATTTTGAACAAACATGCTGACCTAGTTTGCCTGTAGGTAAACAAGTTTACATGTCTGCTGCTGTCATAGGTTCATAGGTTCATAGGTTCATACTAGGCTATCTGCCCTAGGGGATTTATAAGCCTAGCCAGAGTGTGTTTGGCTTTCGCCACCCATTTTAAATTAAATTTGATATGCCCTTTTTTGAGTTTAGTATACTGTGCCTCTGTCTAAAAGTGACACAGAAGTGATACCCGGAGTAAACCTACGATCTCCCATCCACTCATCAAGATTCCTCTTGAAGAGAGTCAATGAGGGACTCTGCCTAACCTGGACTGGAATTTTATTCCAGAATGAAGGGAGCCTCTGGGTTATGAATCTGTCCCTCCAGCATGTCCTATGTATTTCAGTGCTGAGGTTCAAATCTCTCAAGCACATAGCTCTGAGGTACAGCATGTCCATTAATTCCAGGTTGAACGTGGCTTTATACGTCGGGCACAGATCACCTCTGAGCAGGCGGTATGACACTGAGTAGAGCTGGAGTTTCTTTAACCGGGCAGCATATGGCATCTGTTTGAGTTCTTTGATCCTCTTGGTGAGGTACTTTTGGGGTCTTTCCAGTTGTTGCAGGTGTCTGATAAGGTACATCCCAAAAGGGGCATTGTACTCAATTATGGGCCTGATGAGGGATGAGTAAAGAGGCACGATGACCTCCCCTGATCTAGATGTGAATCCCTTCATGATTAGGTGGGCTATATAAAATGTTTTTCTAGCCACTTTGGCCATGTGGTTGTCAAATGAGGGATTGCTATCAACTTGGGTCCCCAGGTCCCTAATTACTTCTTCTGTACTTAATGGATTACCACCTATGTGGTCATTTGTGGGCACTTTGTTTTTGCCAAAGGGGATGACTATACACTTTTTGGCATTTAGCTTGAGGCCATGGCTCTGGCACCAGTTGTCTGTTTCTATGAGGCCCTTTTGGAGGATGCTTGTGTCGGCTGGAGAGTCGATTATGGTGCCCAGTTTGCAGTCATCTGCAAACTTGGTCAGCCACAGTCCTTCCTTGTTGGCCTGTACCTCTGAGAAATATATACCGAACAAGAGAGGTCCCAGGACTGAGTCTTGTGGGATGCCACTTGTAACCGGTTTGGAGTCTGACATGGCTCCAGGAATTCTAACCATATGGGTTCTGTTCTTGAGCCAGTTTGCAACCCATCTAGTGACATAGGGGTTTATATTTAAGCTAGTGAGCTTATCTATAATGCCCGAGTGGGGTATTGTATTGAAGGCTTTTGCGAGGTCCAGGTAGGCTGTGTGGACCACCTTCCCCTTGTCAATTGCCTTGGTAACTGTTTCAAAGAAATCGACCAGGTTTAAGAGGCAGGATCTGCCCTTAACAAAGCCGAACTGGGGAGGATCCAGTGTCTGTAGGTCCCCAATATCTTTATTTATGAGGTCCATGATGATCCTTTCCATAGCTTTGCAGACCAAGCTTGTCAGGCTTATGGGGCGATAGTTTCCAGGATCTGTTGAGGCACCACCTTTGTGGAGAGGGACCACTGTTGCTGTACGCCACTCTTTGGGTACATATCCTTTAGTAAGGCTGAGATTGAACAGTAGTTTTATGTTTGGGTTTAGCTCTTCTTGGAGTTCATGTAGGACGCAGCCTGGGACACTGTCTGGTCCCATTGATGCTGTGTTTTTTGCTTTGGAGAGGGCGGCTCTTACCTGAGCATCTGAGATGTCAGGGGGGCAGCACTCTGCTGGGATAGATATTTGCGCTTTTGGTGGGGAGGGGGTTGAGAACTTTGCGCTGAACCTGTCAGCTAGGATGTTGGCAATGTCTGTGGGTTTGGTGTATTTTTTGTCATTTTGGACTAATTCTGAGCATATCTGGGAATCTCCACCCAGGTTCCTAACATAACTAAAGAAAGCCTTGTGCTTATCCTTGGTGTCCTGTGTAATTTTTCTCTCGAAGCTGGCCTTAGACGATTTTATGATTGCCCGTAGTTTTTTGCTAATACTGATCAGAGATGCCTTCCCTTTTTGGGATTTTGCTCTATCATGTAGTAGCTTCCTCCTTCTATTGTATAGTTTGTTTATGGCTGGAGTCCACCAGACAGGACGTCTGCCTTTGGAGGATTGGTTCTTGGTTTTATTTGGGATTGCATGATCCATGCATTCCTGAAGGTGTTCATAGAATGCATTTATAAAGGATTCTGTGGTCTGGGCCGTATTTTCCACAGGCCTGGGGGCTTTGAAGGATTCCACCTCAGTTTTGAGAAGTGTGAAATTTGCTTTAGAGAAGTTTTTCACTGTGGTTTTCTGGGCAGGGGGTGGGGTCGGGATGTGAATATACATTGAGATTAGTTTATGGTCTGATCTTACCAGTGAGGGATACACTTCTGGTCTGGAGCATAGAGTCCCCATGTTGGTGATGATCAGGTCCAGTATGTTTTCCTCTCTTGTGGGAGTGGCAACAAGTTGTTCCATAGCATTTGAGTTTCTAAATTCTAGGAACCTTTGGGCTAGGGTGTTGGAGCTAGAGTAATGCTCCCAGTCTATGTTTGGGTAGTTGAAGTCGCCCAATATAATGGTGTTTGGAGAGACCTTCATATTTTCCAGTGTTCTCAGGACGGCTGAGTGGAGTTCCTGGGTTTGGGAGGGTGGTCTGTAGCAGGCTATAAACTGGAAGGCAGTTTTACCCACTGTTAGTTGCACATGGATAGTCTCTGATGCTTCGTGCTGTGCCACCAACCTGGAGGTGTGGGTATCTTTGACGAATATTGATACTCCCCCTCCTTTTGTGGTTTGGTCCAAGTTTTGGGGCTGAAAAGCATGGTATGAGGTATAATCTGGTAGTGCTGGGGTGCTCCCGGGAGCCTTAAACCAGGTTTCTGTTACTGCACAGATATCGATGTTCTCTATGCTGAGGAGAGTTTTGAGTGTGTGCATCTTGAGGTTTAGACTTCTGGCGTTGAGTAGCATTTCTCTTAGTTTCTTATCCCTTGTGATACCTATGGAGGTGGGTTTGTCTTTTGAGCCTTGCCTAAAAAAGGCACTATGGGGGTAGCAAGAGCCCTTGCCAATATCCGCAAGCCCAGGGGTGACAGGTGCAAGCCATCCCTAACGAAGCATCATGGCTTGTCGAGCATATCATCCCAGGCTGGCAGGCATTGGATCCCCTTTGAATGACACCAATACCTAAGCCAATTGTTGAAATTGATCATCTTGTCCTTATATTGTGGCATCATTCTTGGTGAGGGTAAGATGCTACTCAAGCTCAGGGTCATACCGGCCTTGGCTACATGCTCAGAGAGCTCCTCTAGGTCTCTTTTCATGTAGTCCAGGGAGGTATGTCTCAAGTCATTCACACCAGCATGGACAATGACTGAGTCATATTTGTACTTGCCTTGGAGTGACCTGAGTGCTTGTGTTATGTGACGGATCCTAGTGCCCAACAGGCAGCTCACAATGACCTTCTCCTTGTTCAGCCTGGTGAGCGGGACGTCAGTGTGTGAGTCCATGTCCATGTTGCTTTACATGGTTTCCTAGCTGGCAGCACTGTTGCTAGCCAAGAAACTGCATTTGTTTACATTTAAACATGGTGCATGGCATGAATATGTAATTAACACTGCTGCTCACCATGCAAACAGGTAAATTCCATGTAGGCATCATGGTAAGCCTACACAGAGTTTTTTGAATTCCCAGGCTTGTCATTACAGCAACTTTCTAATTGTATATAAACAGTATTTAAATTCTGTACCTATTTTTGAGACTGTGCCCCCCCCCCACACACACACACAAACAACACACGCGCACACACACACACACACACACACACACACACACACACACACACACACACACACACACACACACACAAACATGCACACTTTTCTATTTTTTTAATTATCCATTTGTTTTAAGTTTATACTTCTCTGAACAGCAAAAGCGCTGCACAGCGAGTGTAAAATAATGGCGTGATCACTCTCACTCTCACTTTAATGCATGCATACAGTCACACACACAGACATAAACACACACACATTTTTCTTTCTTTCTTTCTTTCTTTAATGTTGTGTTTGTTTTCATTTTAAACTCTCTAAACAGCAAAAGTGCTGCTTAGAGAGCTAAACTAATGTTGGTCATTATCTTGGTTACAGTACAAACTCCACGGCAGCTTAATATGCCGCCATGAACCCGCAGACTTTTTTTTCAGTGAGCATTACCTGTACATTAACACGCAACTGGAGAACATTCATTCTGCAATCATAGTGGTGATATACAGGTAACCTATTCTCTAATAAATGTTATCTTAAATGATCCTGCTTAGAATTACAAAGTTAATGTGTGCAACATAAGGGCTCACCATTATTATATTCTTCCTCTTTGTGATAGAATGAATAATAGTATTTTATTTCATTACAAGACAATCCATTTGTAAAACAATGTACTTTTCTTACCAACATTATATAAAATAAATATAGGTGACACTGTTGAGGTGTGAGTGAGATTAAAATATCAAGCACCAAATCGGTGCACAGTATGTCACTTCAGCTTCTATGGGATATGAATTGAAAGGCTCTATTTAACATTTTGACTTTCTTAGAGTGTTCATAATTTTTTCGGAATTTTAAATTATTTTGCACTGTATTTGATAAAAGATTAGGTACCTGATATTTACCACACTGTTCTGTATTTTATTATTATAAATTATTGCATCTCAGTTCAGTAATGCTATCTGTTTCTGCCATTTCATGGTCACATTTGTTCAAACTCTTTAGGAAAGATTAAGAGAACTGTTATCATTTCAGTCAAACTCAAAAAATCGGTTTGTCTGAGATGACTGCTCCATTTTGCAAAACAGATTCAAAGTTTGTGTCTTCAGTCTACCAGGACATTAAAGTCAACTTACCAAGATGATGCATGGATGTAATTTAGCAAATAAATAGCTGCAGGCTCCCAAAGATTTGTTCCTTTATTGATATTCTTTTGCAAAATCATCCACTAACCCACAGAAAGCTATTAGTATGCATATATAAAATGGTAATGACAACATTATCCTTTATAGAACCGACAGAAGTACATGAATGCTTCAGTTCTTTATAATTCCCAAAAGAAACAGTCTACAAAAGGTACAAGGATAAAAAAAATAATTTACCACATGACCTTACTGTCATTTTTTTCTCTTAATATTTTGTAATTTTTCCTCTTATGATTATATATTCCATTATAAGAAACATACCTAAATTATATTTTATGCAACTTTTCCATATATGGCATTTCTGAAAACATCCAGTTTTATTGAACTCAGTCCATCCTGAAAAGCTAAGAAAAAATGTGGTTTCCTCTTTTATGTACTTCTACATCTGACTTCTGTACAAAAGCTGTGACACTGACATACTAAAATAAAAAAAGGATAAAGACAAGGAGAGCAATAGAAAATGTTCGAAGGTAATACAAACCTGAGTGTGAATATAATTTTAGTAGTGGTTCCATGTGAGCAGCTTAACATCTGCATCAAACGTAGCACAGCAGCTCAGTCACCTGGCAGGAACCCAGGCTTGAGCTGGGAGCTCATTTATACATTCCCTGCTGCTGCTAACACTCTTCTTGCAGGTATAAATGTAACAGCTGTCAGCCTATAAGAGAAGCCTGTGAGCTGAAGAAGCCAAAACCTGATTCTGTTAGTCTGGGCAACATCAGTAGTCAGAAAAAAATATGTGAAAAAATCTAGAATATGCAGTACTGATTTACGGAAAGCATACAATCTGCTCAGATATTTATTACCTTTAAAGAAAAATAGCACTTTGTTGTACATCTAAGCCAGACACTAAGAGATGCAAAATGTAAAGTTAGCTGAGTATTCAAACTGATTACCCTCTGGAGGCAAAACATGGCACAGGTTGCATTTAATTACATGGAAAATGATTTGACTAGCAGAGGCCATACAACTGTAGAATGCATTACAATAATCAAAAAATCAAAGTTAACAAAATAAAGGTGCATAAAAAATACACTTTATTCAGCTGCTCCTACTGTATTTGTGCTTCTTCCTGCTTTATTTGGCTGCTTTTGCTACTTGCACTTAAGTGTTCAACTGCATTTATCTTGCCATATTCATTATTGCTTGTCAGTAGTCTGATTAAATTGGGGACAGCATTCTACAGAATTGCTGCTTTATTTAAATTGTTTTTTGCTGTTGTGATTGTGATCTTATGCACTTTGGATTTCCGGTGCTCCTGCGTTTTTTACCATAGGCTGTTTTCAGACTTTCTGAATCTAGACTGTTTTGTATCACATGAACACTAAAACCAATTCTTCACTGAGATACTGAAAGATCTGAGGCATCTGTTGCTCCCTACTAATTTTAAGTGCCTGCCGTTGCTCTTGTACAGCACTTTTAATTATATTTGCATTCTCTTGTCCATTTGAATTGTCTGAATTGTTTTTTACATTTTACTGTATACTGCGCTAGTTCAGCTTAGCATAGGCCAGTTCCAGATTTGCTGTTTCTGGGTCTGTTTTGTAACTTCTGAGCATTAAATTCAAGCCATCTTTGTTGAACGGGACCTTTCTGCACCCTCATTGGAAGAGAGTGCTGTCTTGGTCCCATCTAATCAAGGATGACTGGACTAGAGCTCAGAGACAGCGTCCTTATTGGCTAATTTGAGTTAAAAGGGCTATTTCTTGTTTTATGTAAGCCCTGCATTTAGACTTGTTTGCATGTAGTGCACCATCATGCACTGCCGTGCAATGGTAGTTACCGTTGGTGGTTAGAGATGCAAACGTTTTGTGTGTTAAATTTTCCCTTAGCACTTGCTTGTGGTCCTCCAGAGTTTTTTGTGGCCCTGCTCTACTGTCAGGTGGAATATCAAGCCTAGCCTCAGAGGTATCAACAAACCTGTTACGCCAATTCCTAAGTGTGACCTCTTTTCCTGAATATATAAATTTACCTACACTATGGGCAGACAATTTCCCAAAGTTTCTCCAGCCAGCTTGGTCAACATGGGCATCCTGAAGGAGTATAGCAACTGCCTCATGTTCACCAACAACCCTCTAGTCCTAGTCCACACAAATTCAACATGTGAGAGATGCAACTATATTAACAACCTTGAATCCATGCACTCTCACAGAGCAGTTAGTACATATGACAATCAGCAGGTTGTCAGCATACACACCTCACCTCCTACTCCACCCAAACCCACATCACACATAGCTACATATGCGGAGGTCCTCACCAGAAACACACCTAAACACCAGAGACCTCCCAAAGACAAATACAAGCACACTACACATAATACTTCCTCTGCACAACACAATACACCTAATAGCTCAAAGCACCAGTGTTTCACCTGTCAAGCCCTTAAGGCAAAACAAAAAAACAAGCATATTAGTCATAGGTGACTCCATCGTGAGATACACAAATGTCCTTCTCACCAAGCTGGATAAGGTGAAGGCCACAGTCAGCTGTCTGTTAAGTGCCAGGATCTGCCATATCACACATGCACTCATGTCTCTCAAAAACAGGTACAGTTATGACTCTGTCATAGTCCATGTTGTAGTGAATGACTTGAGATGTACCTCTCTGGACTACACAAAGAGTGAGATAACTGAGCTCTCAGACGATGTGTTTCAGGCAAGTATGTCCCTAGCCTTAAGCAGCATTTTACCTTCACCTAGGATGATACCTCAATACAAACAAACACTGAATGACTTCAATAATTAACTTAGTTTCTGCTGTCATTCTAAGGGGATGTCAGCTTGGGATGACATGATCGACAAACCTCAGTGTTTTGCCAGAGATGGTCTTCATCTGTCACGCCTGGGATTTCAGCTATTGGCTAAGGCACTTGCCACCCCCATAGTGCTTTTTTTAGTCAGTTTCTCAGGGATAAAATTCCCGAAGTAAAAACTCCAAATAAAAGCAACAACAAGGTTATGCTGCTAAATGCTAGGAGTCTTAAACATGAAACTGCATTACTGGAAGCAGTCCTCACCTTGGAAGACACAGACATTTGTGCAGTCACAGATACCTGGTTCAAGGCTATGGAGAGCACCTCAGCCATACCACATTACACCTCCTTCCACATGTTCCGACCACAAACTGAAGGCATGAAAACTAAAGGAGGCAGTGTATCAATATTCATTAAAGATAAATGCACCTCCAGATTGGTTAGACAGTATGATTCCCTGGAGATACTTCATGTGCAATTAACTGTTGGTAGAACACCTATTCAAGTCATTCCCAGCTACAGGACCCCCTCCATAAATAAGAACACACAGTCTGCCTACTTGGATCAACTTGAGTCTAACAAGATACATCTGAACACCGTGGTTTTGGATGTCTTTAACTACCCATCCATTGACTGGGTAAATTACTCATGCTCTAACTCACTTGCCCAAAGGTCCTTCAGCTTCGCTAACTCCAATGCCCTGGACCAGCTGGTTTACACCCCCACAAGGAGTGTCAACATCCTGGAAATGGTACTTACCAATATGGGGTACCACTGTAGCACCCCCACTGTAAGGTCTTCATTAGTGAGATCTGACCACAAATCAGTCTCATTCACAGTAACTATCATATCTGCCCCCTCCCCCAGCAGCAACTAAACTAAAAAAACTTCTCCAAAGCAGACTATAACTTCTTATGGGATGGTATAAATAGCTTTACTGGTGTATTTCCTATTTCCCATCCACTCATCAAGATTTTTCTTGAAGAGTGCTAATGAGGAACTTTGCTTGACATAGATGGGTAGCTTGTTCCAGAGTATGGAAGTCTCTGGGACAGGAATCTATCCCTGCAGCAAGTCCTGTTTATTGTGGTGACAAGGTTTAGGTAACTAGAGCACGTAGCTCAGAGGGATTGGGATTTCTTTAGATGCAGCATGTCCAACAGCTCTGAGTTTGACATAGCTTTATATGTTAGGCAGATATGCTATGGAGTAAAGCTGGAGTTCTTTGAGGGGGTCAGTGTAGGGCATCTATTTTAGGCCAGTAATCCTCTTTGTGAGGTACTTCTGTGGCCTTTCCAGCTGCTGCAGATGTCTTGTGAGGTACATTCCAAAAGGGGGGTTGTACTCTATAATGGGACTAATGAGTGTCAAGTAGAGGGGAACAAGTACCTCTTTTTTCCTGGATGAAAACCCTTTTGTGATGAGGTGTGCCATGTAGAAGGATTTCCTGACTACTGTGGCGATGTGATTATCAAAGGAGAGACTACTGTCCACCTGGGTTCCAAGGTCTCTTATCACACATTCTGCATTAAGTAGACTCCTGCCTATGTGGTAGTTCATGGGTACAGAATTTTTACCAAAGGGGATGACAATGCACTTTTTGGCACTGAGCTTAAGGCCGTGGCTCTGACATCAGGCATTTGTCTCAGTTAGGCCCATCTGTAGGATGTCCACATCATTTGGGGACTCGACTATGGCTCCTAGTTTGCAGTCATCTGCGAACTTCATTAGCCAAAGGCCTTCTGTGTTAGCCTGTACTTCAGAGAAGTAGATACCAAACAGGAGAGGTCCCAGGACTGAACCCTGTGGTACCCAGCTTGCCACTGGTTTGAAATCAGATTTGGAGTCTGCAACATTTACAGTGTGGGTTCTGACAGTGAGCCATTTGGCAACCCATCTTGTGATATAGAGATTTATACCTAGTTTAGGGAGTTTATCTATAATTCCAAAATGGGGGATGGTGTCGAAAGCCTTGGCGAGGTCAAGATAGGCTGTGTGAACCACCTTACCCTTGTCTACAGCTTTGGTGACTGCCTCAAAGAAGTTGATCAGGTTCAGGAGCTATGATCTGCCTTTCACAAACCCGAACTGGGTGGGGTCCAGAGTTTGGAGGTTACCAATGTCTTTGTTTATGAGTTCCATGATGATATGTTCCATGGCCTTACAGACCAGGCTCGTCAGGCTAATAGGGCGATAGTTCCCGGGATCAGTGGTGGCTCCCCCTTTGTGGAGAGTGATAACTGTTGCTGTGCGCCATTCAGTGGGCATAAAGCCTGATGTGAGGCTATGATTGAACATGATGCTTAGATGAGGAGCCAGTTTGTTCTGAAGTTCGTGTAAAACACAGCCTGGGATGTTGTCCAGTCCCATGGATGCTGTGTTTTTGGCTTTAGAGAGTGCAGCTTTTACCTGCATAGTTGTGATTACAGGGACTCTGCATTCTTCCTGTATAGATATGGGCCCTTTAGGGGGTGGGAGGGGTGTAAAGATAGCACTGAACCTATCTGCGAGGATGTTGGCAATATCATTTGGTTCTGTAATTTACATGCCGTTGTGCTGTAACTCAGAGCAGATATGGGTGTTGCCACTGAGATTCCTGACATAGCTATATAATGCTTTGTGGTTGTCCTTAGAATCAGTGGTGATTTTGTTTTCCTACCTAGCTTTGGAGGATCTTATAAGGGATCTTAACTTCTTACTGAGGCTGACCAGGGAGCTCCTCCACTCATGGGATTTTAGTCTCTTTTGCAACAGTTTCTTCCTTCTGTTGTAAAGTTTGTTTATGGCAGGGAACCACCAGATTGGCCTCTTTTTTTTGGAGGAAAGTATCTTGGTTCTGTTTGGGATAGCCAACACAGCCAACACTTGGGGTACCCAACACTCTAGTCCTAGGTAACTCTATAGTCAGGCATACTTATGTTCCACTCACCAGGCTAAACAAGGAGAAAGTTACTGTCAGCTGCCTGTCAGGTGCCAGGATCCGCCAAATAAAGCATGCACTCAGGTCACTCCACAGCAAGTACAAATATGACACTGTCATTGTCCATGTTGGTGTGAATGACCTGAGACGTACCTCCCTGGTCTACATGAAAAGAGACATGGAGGAGCTTTCTGATCTTGTAGCCCAGGCAGGTATGACCCTAGCCTTGAGTAGCATCCTGCCATCACCCTGAATGATACCACAGTACAAGGACAAAATGATTGACTTCAACAATTGGCTAAGCTTCTGGTTTCATTCTAAGGGGATCCAGTATCTGTCTGCCTGGGATGACATGATCGACAAACCACGATGCTTTGCCAGAGATGGCCTGCATCTATTGCCCTTGGGATTCCGGATACTGGCTAAGCCTCTTGTCACCCTTATAGTGCCTTTTTTAGGTAGGATTCAAATGGCAAATTCACCACCGCAACAGGTAAAAGCAAGCAAAATCTGAGGATAATGCTACTTAATGCTAGAAGTCTAAACCTCAAAATGCACTCACTTGAGGCACTCCTTAAAATTGAGAACATCGACATCTGTGCAGTGACAGAGACCTGGTTCAAGGCTCCAGAGAGCATCCCTGCATTACCAGGCTATAATTCATACCACACCTTTTGGCCACCTAACCTGGACCGAAGCACTAAAGGTGGAGGAGTGTCCATATTCATTAAGGATATCCACACCTCCAGGCTAGTTGCTCAGAATAATGTATCTGAAATTATACAAGTGCAACTAACTCTGGGCAAGACCGCAATGCAAATTGTAGCTTGCTACAGATCCCCCACCATGTCACAGGATTCCCACTCCTCATTTCTTGATACACTGGAAAATATTAGGGTACAACCTAACACCCTAATAATGGGCAATTTCAACTACCCCACCATTAACTGGGAAAACTACTCATGTACCAACTCTTGTGCTCAACATTTTCTGAAATTCATAAATTCCAATGCCTTGGATCAGCTTATCCACACCCCCACCAGGGGCAGCAATATCCTAGACCTGGTCATTACCAACATGGGCAACCAGTGTTCCATACCAGAGGTCAATTCCTCGTTGGTCAGATCAGACCACAAGCAAATAACCCTAGACATCCGCATCCCACCCCCACCCCCATTAGGGAAACCACTGTAAAAAATTTCTCCAAAGCCAACTTCACGCTTCTTAAGACAGAAGTGGCAAACTTCAAGACACCCATGCTGACGGACAATAGAGATGCAACTGCTGAATCCTATACAATTGCAATTTATAAGCATTTACATGAGTGCATGGATTGTGCAATCCCTAACAGAGCCAAGATGCTATCCTCCAAAAAAAAGGAAGCCAGTCTGGTGGTCCCCTGCTATAAACAAACTTTACAACAGAAGAAAGAAACTGTTGCAAAAAAGAGTAAAATCCCATGATTGGAGGAACTCCGTGGTCAGCCTCAGTAAGAAGCTGAGATCCCGCATAAAATCCTCCAAAGCTAGTTACGAAAACAAAATTGCCACTGATTCTAAAGACAACCACAAAGCATTCTATAGCTATGTCAAGAATCTCCATGGCAACACTCAGATCTGCTCTGAGTTACAGCACTATGGCACTAAATATACAGAACCAATTGATATTGCCAACATCCTGGCAGATAGGTTCAGTGCTAACTTTACCCCTCTCTTATCCCCTAAAGGGCCCATCTCTATACAGGAAGAATGCAAAGTACCTATAATCATGGCTGCACAGGTAAAAAACACACTCTCCAAAGCCAAGAACACAGCATCCATGGGACCTGACAACATCCCAGGCTGTGTTCTACATGAACTACAGAGTGAACTGGCACCCCACTTAAATACCATGTTTAATCATAGCCTCACCTCAGGCTTTCTGCCCACTGAATAGCGCACAGCAAAGGTTATCCCACTCCAGAAAGGGGGAGCCACCACGGACCCTGGGAACTACCACCCCATTAGCCTGATGAGCCTGTTCTGCAAGGCTATGGAGCATAACATCATGGAACTTATAAACAATGACACTGGTAATCCCCAAACTCTGGACCCTACCCAGTTTGGGTTTGTAAAAGGCAGATCATGTCTCCTAAACCTGATAAACTTCTTTGAAGCGGTCACCAAAGCCATAGATGAGAGTAAGGTGGTACACACAGCCGATCAAGATCTCACCAAGGCTTTCGACACCATCCCCCACTCTGGAATTATAGACAAACTCACTAAACTAGGTTTAAATCCCTATGTCACAAGATGGGTTGCCAACTGGCTCACTGACAGAAGCCACACTGTGAAAGTAGCAGACTCTAAATCTAACTTCAGACCAGTGACAAGTGGAGTACCACAGGGTTCAGTCCTGGGTCCTCTCCTGTTTGGTATCTACTTCTCTGAAGTACAGGCTAACACAGAAGGTCTTTGGCTAACAAAGTTCACAGATAACTGCAAACAAGGAGCCATAATCAAAACTCCTAACGATGTAGACATTCTGCAAAATGGCCTCACTGAGAAAGATGCCTGGTGTCAAAGCCATGGCCTGAAGCTCAATGCCAAAAAGTGCATTGTCATCCCTTTTGGTAAAAAGTCTGTACACATGAACTACCACATAAGCGGTTGCCTACTTAACACCAAAAGTGTGATAAGAGACCTTGGGACACAGGTGGACAGTAGTCTTTCCTTTGATAATCACATTGTCACAGTAGTCAGGAAATCCTTCTATGTGGCACACCTCATCACAAAAGGTTTCTCATCCAGGAAAAAAGAGGTCATTGTTCCCCTCTCCTCATCACTCATTAGACCCATTATAGAGTACAATGCCCCTTTTGGTATGTACCTCACAAGACATCTACAACAACTGGAAAGGCCACAGAAATACCTCACAAAGAGGATTACTCATCTCAAACAGATGCCCTACGCAGACCGTCTCAAAAAACTCCAGCTTTACTCTGTTGCATATCGCTTACTCAGATGTGATCTCTGCCTAACATGCAAAGCTATGTCAAACCCAGAGCTGTTGGACATGCTCCATGTAAAGAAATCCCAATCCCTCTGAGCTACATGTTCTAGGGACCTAAACCTTGTCACCAGAATAAACAGAACATGTTGGAGGGGTAGATTCCTGTCCCAGAGACTTCCAATACTCTGGAACAAACTACCTATCTATATCAAACAAAGCTCCTCGTTAGCACTCTTCAAGAAAAATCTTGATGATTAGATGGGAGATAGGAAATTCACCCCGGGGATCACTTCTGTGGCTCTGCTTGACAGGGACACAGGAAAAATAATTTTCTTGGGTGGCAAAGCCAGGGTACTGTTTGGCTAGGCTTATATAGGCCCTAGGGCCAATAGCCTAGTGCCTACCTATGAACCTATGATAGCACAATCCATGCACTCATGTAAGTTCTTATAGAGTGCATTTGTGTAGGATTCAGCAGTCATAACGGTATTGTCCATCTGCATGGGTATCATGAAGTTCACCACTTCTGTCTTAAGAAGCATGAAGTTGGCTTTGGAGAAATTTTTACCATGGTTACCTTAATGGGGGGTGGGGGTGGGATGTGGATATCTAGGGTGATTAGCTTATGGTTGGATCTGACCAACAAGGAGTTGACTTCAGGGGTGGAACACCGGTCACTCATGTTGGTAATGACTAGGTCTAGGATATTGTTGCCCCTGGTGGGGGTGTGGATAAGTTGATCCAGGGCATTGAAATTTATGATTTCCAGAAAGTGTTGAGTGAAGGAGCTGGTACATGATTAGTTTTCCCAGTTAATGGTGGGGTAGTTGAAATTGCCCATTATTAGGGTGTTGGTTGAACCCTAATATTTTCCAGTATATCAAGAAAAGAGGAGTGGGAATCCTGAGGCATGGTAGGGGATCTGTAGCAAGCTACAATTTGGATTGCAGTTTTGCCCAGAGTTAGTTGCACTTGGATAACCTTGGATGCATTATGCTTAGCAACTAGCCTGGAGATGTGGATATCCTTAATGAATATAGACACACCTCCGCCTTTGGGTTTCTGCTCCAGGTTAGATGGCCGAAATGTGTGGTATAAGTAATAGCCTGGTAATGCAGGGTTGACTCTGGAGCCTTGAAGCAGGTCTAAGTCACTGCACAGATATTGATGTTCTCCATTTTAAGGAGTACCTCGAGGGAGTGCATTTTGTGATTTAGACTTCTAGCATTGAGTAGCATTACCCTCAGTTTTTGCTTGCCTGTTCCTGTTATGGAGGTGAATTTGTCATTTGAACCTTGCCTAAAAAAGGCACTATAGGGTGGCAAGAGTCTTAGCCAGTATCCGGAATCGCAGGGGGGTTTTTGGTCATAGTCTAAGCATCAGCTTCATCCTAGCTGAATGGAAAATGGTCACTGTTATCCCCATGCACAAAGGTGGTGCTTCTACTGACCCCATGAACTATAGACCTATTAGCATGACTAACCTAACCTTATCTGCAAGGCCATGGAGTGAATCATCATGACGACGTATAAACTATACATGGGAATTGATGCTGAATGAGTTTTTAGTCAGTTAGAAAAAAATCAATTATGGCAGTAGAATAAAATGGCAATAAAAGAAAGTCATATGGAACAAAGGATCATTTGTTGTTAAATAAAGCCATAGTGGAAAACTGTAAAAAGGGGAAGAATCTAAGTATGGCATGGATTGACTGCAAAAAAGCACTTGATAGTATCCCACATTCATGGATAAAAGAGTGCTTAAAAATGTATAAGATACACTTTACACTGATCAACTATGTTACAGTGACCATGAAACAATGACAGACCACTTTGCAATTTAACCATGATAAAGGAGAAATTACTATCCCAGGGATAAAAACTCAAAGGGGGATATTCCAAGGTGATTCTCTGTTCTGCCTTGCCCTTAACCCATTAAGTTGTCTGCTTAACAGATCAGGCCATAGCTACAATTTGGTTCCTAGAAAACAAAAAGTCTAAAGGCTTCTCATCTTCTGTTTGTCAATGATTTACAACTGTATAGTTCATCAGATGAGGAACTGAAAGCACAGCTGCATAGTGTTAAAACTTTTTCAGATGATATTAGAATGTCATTTGGTCTTGATAAATGTGCAAAAGCAAAAACTGCAGCACCAGGAAAACATCAGTTTGGGACAAGAATGTGATATAAAAGAACATGAGCAAGAGGGAGTGTATCAATACTTAGGAATTGATGAAGGATCAGCAATAAAATACAAAGAAATGCAAATAAAAGTAAGAAATACTTCAGAAGACTTAAACTAATCCTGAAAACAGCATTGATGTCTAGGAACAAAATCCAAGCTATAAACTAATTTGTTCTTCCTGTCCTAACTTACAGTTTTGGAGTGATTGATTGGTCCCAAAATGTATTGGATAAATTAGATATTAAAACAAGAAGGATACTTCATGCTCACCAAATGATCTATAAAAATCAGTGCATACGAAGATTATATATTCCCCATTTCGAAGGAGGGATGGGCCTCCTTGAAAGTGATTACATGTACAAATCCGCAATCGTGGGACTCCACACATATCTGCTGACTTCATAAGGCCCAAAGCTAGTGTAAATTTTGAAACATGAGGAGAATAAATCTAAGATAACTTCTCTGCTTAACCTAGCAGAAGCATATTGCTGTCAAGCAGGAATGAAAATCAAACCAGAAGTAGATAAAAATCAGACAGCAACTGAATGTGCCAAAAACCAAAAGAAAGAATATACGGTGAAGGACCAGACGCATGGGTGCCGGAACCATAGCCCTACTTTTAGATCATCCATACCTCTGTCCCTTTCATTTTCCATGAAGCCTTGCAAGCCGTGTGTAGAGCAGATTCTCTGGACTGTAGACTAGGATGTAATAGCAGATTGGAGCGGGAGTGGACAGAAGCTGCTGGAGTCTAGCAGAGTGAGTACACTGCTGCTGGACTGGACTGTATTTATTGCAGAGTGGTGTGTGTGTGTGTGTGTGTGTGTGTGTGTGTGTGTGTGTGTGTGTGTGTGTGTGTGTGTGTGTGTGTGTGTGTGTGTGTGTGTGTGTGTGTGTGTGTGTGTGTGTGTATGAAAATGTCCCCAGCAGGATACATCTGGCGGCTAGAGGTACTCAGGCTCAAACCCTGCACCTTGGGTACAGGTAAAAAAGCCTAAAGACCATAGCCACAATCACATTTGAATTTATACCTCACATTTTTGTTCTGTTCCTCTGGTTTGCAGGAGTGGTAAAACAAAACCTTTTATTCTAGCAATTGTCTAAGGTTATAAAATCAGTATTTGAAATGTGTCCCTATTTTGAGGCTGTATTCCCCCATTATTGGCTGCGTTCTGTATTTTTGTGCTAAGAGGTTGAGAGCTATGGTAAGAAGTGAGAACTGAATTCACTAAATGATATGATAGCCATTTAGGTTTGTCTTCCTGTCTTTCAAGAAACTGCTGGTTTAGCTTAGTAGTATCTTGCTCTGACTGTAGTGCACATGGTTCTGAGTTCAAGACTTAGCAATGAAATGCATGATGATAACATAACATTTTATGCAAACAACTTTCCAAATATATATATATGCAATGTTTTATCTGTGATGCTTAGCTAGTTGGAGAACCTTCTATCTTTAAGAGCATCTGTTACAATTGCTATGCATAATGTAAAGTGATTTTAAGGACTACTTGTGTAGAGTTTGATATCTGAAGCTATGTGTTGTTTATATCTAGTTTTCTCTGCTTGTTTTATCAGTTATATATGTATGCTCCTTAATAGCTTATTAACCTGTTAACCTCTGGTTTGCTTATACCTGCATTTGAATTACAATTATCTCCTCTCATTATTTTTCTCCAGTTTTTGGCCTCTCTACCTACTCTGCTCTGCCGTCCAGGACAACTAAGAACAGTCACATAATCTATTTTCCCCACAGATTGACTTACTTCCCCAACAGGAAAGTCTTACCTTCTCCCTGAAGTGACAGGAAAGGAATTCAAGAAAGTATGTTATATGGAACTAAGCCTAATTTAATTTGAATATAACGCTACTCTAACACTTACTAGGAGCTAGGATAGGACTCCGGCCTGAAAAGCCTGCAACCAAAGCCCCCTTATCTACCTTATCCCAACTCATCCTTTCCTTTACCTTTCTAAACCCTAGAGTGATCTCCTCACTCTACATATTTGATTTTTGGCCACTAGATGGCAGTCTTTACTCACTTATAACCTCTCTTCATCAAAATCTCTCACCATAATCATATATCTAGGTTCTTTTTCACCTTCTTTTTCTCAAACTGCCTGTTATTTTGTCCTACCTACCTCTGACTTTCATCCTATTCCCCCCAACACAGTCCTCTAAGCACACCTCTAACCAGACTGATTACCACCCTCTGTACTTACCTTCACCTGATAGTTTTTAACACTCTCTGTCCTGCGGACTTTCTCTCCTGGGGTCTACCCGCTCTGTTCGCCCTGTGGGCTCACTCCACTCCCCTACCCTACCCCCAAATCTCACCCACCCTCAGTGCACCTCACCTTATAGTTCCTTAGCCACACCCAACCAATTAACCACCTCCATTGCTCTTATCAGTTATCACTTTTTGGTTCCTTTTTGTTAATCCAATCTGTTCAACAGCTGACTGTCCCTCTCTCAGCCCCTCCACACAACCGGTCTTCAATTCTGCCAACTACCTTAATCTCCTCTTCCCTATTATCCCTCACTATGTACAGCCACTGCTGGTCAACACACTTTAATATTCTTCTCCTACCCATTGGTCTTACCTTTCTATTGATATATCATAACCTAACTTGTTATGAATTCCTAACCTTTGCTAAATTCCAACATCCCCTAGGACAAACAAGCCCACTTAGTCCTATAACCTCTCTAACACACAGTGGCATTACGTCTTCTTCATCCAACCTTCTACCACAGTTTCATAGACTAACCCATATTAAATATCACCAATTGACAAAAGCAGACCCTTCTCTCTGTAAACTTATCAAACTATGATTTAACCCTTATAATTGTTTACTGCTACATGGTGACATCCACCCAAACCCTGGTCCTAACTATACCACCCTTAATATTTCATCAGCAAATACTACTACTCCTCTCTCACTCCCTAAAAGCCTAGACTCTCTACTTATAGGTCACCTCAGCATATGTAGTGTAAATAATAAAATAACCCAGCTACATGCCCTATTAGACACCTATTCCTTTGACATCTTATGCCTTACTGAAACTTGGCTTAAACCCACAACTAAACACAATGACATTGTCCCACAAGGCTATAACATTCTCAGGCATGACCGTCTAAATAAAAAGGGTGGTGGGGTAGCAATACTGTTCAAATCTGAATTGAAGGTCACAGCACTAGATACCCATCCACCACTACCTAATTACACAGACATTTTTACCTCTAAGCTCCAAATTAATACAAAAAAAGCTATATACATTATTTGCTCATATATCCCCCCAGGTAATAACATCAGTATTCTTGAAAATACCCTTAGCTGGCTTTCCATGTCCCTACCACAAGAACCATACTCCTTGGTGATTTCAATATTGATTGGAATGGATGTACCATTGCCAACCCAACTACTCATATCAACCTCTTTGGCTTCCAGCAAACCATTACCTTCCCTACCAGAACCCACAAACCGAGCAAGAAACAAACCATATTAGATTGGATACTAGTTAATAGTAACCCCCATGCCTATAAAACAGGTATACTCTCAGATGACATACATGACCACTCTCCTACTTTCATTACTAGGCAAAAGACCCACTTTCACAATCAAACAGCATTTAGAATTGCCAGAAACAAGATAGACTTCAACCCAGATAACTTCCAAGCTGAGCTCAAAGCCTGCAATTGGTCACCCCGAAAATACCTACCTCTTGATGATGCAGTTTCTTACTTTAACAAAAAATGTTTGCAAATCCTAGACCGCCATGCTCCCATCTGCACTGTTAGAATTAAAAACAAACCAGGTCCCTGGCTCTCTAAGGACACAAGGCTTAACATTCTACTAAGAAATAAACTCTGGTCCAAATGGAGAAAAACTAAAAACCCAGTTGACCACCTTATCTTTAGAAAACTTTGTAATACCACAAAAAAATCTATACTCCTTGACAAAAAGAACTACTACCTCAAATTCTAACAGACCCAACAGCAAAACCCACAAAAGTTCTGGTCAGGAATCAATAAACTGCTCCACCCAGGACAGTCCAAAACACCCACCTCCTCAAACTTAACTCAAACTTCTCCCAACTAAATTGCTGACACCTTTAATAAATTCTTCTGTGAAACAGTACAATCACTAGCAAATACCTAAACACCTGTTACCACCACCAAACTATCCTCACTGACCAACTTGCCCCAGATAGTTAACCTCCAGCCTGTTCCAACATCTCTCATACACTCCCTACTTCTCAAACTTTAACCATGTACAGCATCAGCTGACCTCCTCCCAGCTGAATACCTGAAATTGCAGCTGGTGTACTTGCCTACCCTATTTCTATCTTAATAAACAGAACGATCTCTGAGTCCTATGTTCCATCCATCTGGAAAGTCTCACATATTATCCCTTTGCATAAGGGAGGTACCTCTAATGACTTATTAAACTTCCGCCCATAGCCCTTCTCTCTCCTTTAGCAAAAATTATGGAGAGATGTATCTACCATCAACTACTGCAACATCTCCTCCAAAATGACCTACTAGTGGACTGCCAACATGGATTCAGGCCATACCATAGTACTACAACCGCTCTTCTATCCTTTACAGACTGCATTAATAAAAATAGGAATACTAACCTGCTATTTTCTGCTTTTTTCATAGACCTCTCCAAGGCCTTTGATATGGTTAACCACCAACTATTGACAGGGATACTTAAATCACTTTCTCTTGATTCTAAATTAATACAATGGCTCCAATCCTACCTGGAAAACAGAAAACAATCAGTCCTGTGAGACAATAAACTATCCTCCCAGCTTCCAGTCACCCTTGGAGTTCCACAAGGATCAATTCTTGGACCACTCCTTTTTACTATTTTCATTAATGATCTGAAAACTTCCCTTTTCCCAAGCTACATGCATACAATATGCCAATGATTCAACTCTGATATGTGCCGCATCTTCTCTAGCAGAACTCCAACAATCCAATACAAAAACAGTCTTTACCCTAGTAGAAAACTGGTTGCATTACAGATGTTTCCTCCTTAACCTTAAAAAACTTAATTATTACTTTTTACTCCTACACAGAAATCCCCTCATATAAATTTCATAGTTACATCAAATAATGGCACAGAAATTGTTCCTGACACCACCACCAAACTCCTCAGTGTAACAATTGACAACAATCTCAATTTTAACACACACATTAATGCAACTATTAAATCAGTTTATAGAAAACTTAGATTCCTTTATAGGATCAAGCCCTTTCTCAAAGCCTCAGCTAAGATTTCCATTGCTCAAACCCACCTCATTTCCACCCTTCTCTATGCCTCCCATATCTATACTAACTTATCCAAAAGCAATCTGAATAAACTAGCAACCTCCTATAACAACATAGCCAAATTTGCCACCAGTGCCCCCTTTCGTACCCACCATTGCCATAATCTTAAACTTCTAGGATGGCTGGAAGTTCGCAACCAAATACTTTTCCAGCAACTCATTTTTATCCACAAGATCATACATCATTCTACAAATGCTCCCGTACTCTGTAACCTCTTTAACTCCTATAAAAACTTACCAACCTTAAGATCCACAAAAAAAAAACTACAAGTAGCCACCATTAAATCTAACAACAAATCCGGGGACAGCCTATTCTCAAATGCTGTTGGCAATACTTGGAACAAACTTCCAAGAGAAATAACATCACTGACTTCCACTAACCTTTTCAAGAAACAATTGAAAATCTTCATTAAAAACCAATGGCTCTGCCCCTGCTCTAATCCTGATTGATACTAATTCTCCTATTTGTCTAAATACTTCTCAACTAAAAACATTTTTTCTGATATTCCTCTATGCTTTGCACTGTCTTAGAATCAAAAAGTTTTTTTGTCTGACTGTTTGTTGACTCCCCTACTGTCCTGGGGAAACTCATCTGCATTAATGTTTTTGTTACTTCTTTTAATTACAACTGTAAAACTACAATATGTCTTCTATGTGTAACCTTATAACTGATTTGTAAAAATGTTTGCTAAGCAATTGCAATACTTATGTAAATTGTTTTTTTTGTTTTTTCCAATTTTTTTTTGTGGACTCCATGTATATTTTTTTTTCTCAGAGCTTTTCTCCTCGGGCCTCTACTGAAAATGGACATATATTCAGTTAGACTAGCCCGGTCAACAAATGTAAAATAAATAAAAAATACATAAAATATATAAAATGTCTCCCTGTTTTTTGGCCTTTTGCCCACCCCCCCCAATTGAAAATAAATTCAAGAAGCCATGCAGTATGCCCATGGCTTACACTCTACTGTGATTCTGTATTTATATATTGTGTGTAGAAGTAGACTGTTATCATGGAAATGTTCTGAATAGGGCAGTTTTGTCATTACTGGTGCATGCATTTTGCTTCATTGCCTACTGGAAAAATGTTCAAACAATAAATTTAAAATGCAGTTGTGTGTGGAAGTAAACCTTTATGATGGAAATGTTCTGAATAGGGCAGTTTTGTCATTATTGGTTCATGCATTTTTGTTTTATTGCCTACTGGAAATATGTTTAAACAATAAATTTAAAATGCGCTCTAACTTAAGTCTAACAAGTATGTTGTATTATACAAGGAATATAATTTAATACAATTAGAAAGGTGGATCAAGGAATGCATACATGTATGCATGGCCCTAAAAATGTGTTTGAAAACAGCCCAGAGGAATGTGTGAAATGCTCAAAATCATGGGCAAATTTTAAGCTTTACTCTTGTTACCAAAGCAATGGATGAAGATAAAACAGTTCACACCACATTTCCTTGACCTGGCCAAGCCTTTTGACACAATCCCCTACGCAGGTGTAGTACAAAAGATGAATAATGTAGGAGCAAACACTTACATCGATCACCAGCTGCATTGCCAAGTTGGCTCACAGGATGCAGGAGATCAAAACAGGGGAATAGACCAGTCACCAATGGAGTCCCCCAGGGTTCTGTGCTGAGACTTTTTCTGTTTGGCAAATACATCTCAAAAGTAAAAGGAAATACCAAACAGCTTTGGCTAGCTAAGTTTGAGATGACTGCAAGCTAGGGGAAGTTATTGAATCCCCAAATGACTTAACCATCATGCAGGAGGGTTTGTCCCAAATAATAACTGGTGTCAAAATCATGACAATGCCCTCTGAGAACTGATCCAATTGTTTGGCATTTGGGAACTTATGTGTACAGTGACCTAACTTTTGACCAACATGTGCCCAGAGTCATAAGAAAGCCTTTCTTTAATTGCACAGCTTATAAACAAATTGATTGTGACTAGATCTAGAGATGTTGTTGTCCCCCTTTACAAAGATCTCATTATATCAATCATTTTGTACAATGCCCACTTTGGCATGTAGCTGTCCAGTCCCATGCAACAATTGGAATACCTTCAGAGATGCCTTACTAAAAGAATACAAGTCCTAAACAATAGGTCTTGCATGGACCACCTCAAAGATTTATTACTTTACTCAGTATCCTACAGAGTGCTTAGAGGTGACATGTCTGGCATATAAAGCATCCTCTGACATAATACAGATGGACCTACGGAACATCAACAAGTCAAATGGCATCAGAAATACTAAGTCCAGGTATCTAAACTGAATTTTGTTTAGAGATGGATATATATCACAGAGGCTACCACTGTTCTGGAACAGACTATCCATAAGAATAAAACAAAGCTCATCTATCCATATTCAAATACAACTTGGATCTAAGGATGGTTAATAGAAAATGTACTCCATGATTTCCCCTCATGTCACTGATGGATAAAGGCAGTTCATAAATGCTGTATCCATTACATGGCCTCCTCAAATTACCTATGATATGATCACAGTTGTTCTCACTAGGGCTAATATACAATTATCTGCCATGGGGATAGCTAAGACCAATCAGAAAATGTTAATTCAAGCACCAAAAGGGAATTGACTAAGCTTAAAATGTCCTTCAAGTGAACTTGTGGTAGCAAATAGTTATAAAAAATTACCCTTTTTAGTTCACTAAGTGCCCCTGTCACCCCCCCCCCCCCCCAGTCTTTAACAGCTTTTGGCGCCCCTTACCAGAAGAAAAGACAAGAAATGTGGAAAATGCATAAATATAGTTGCAAGTATAGAAAACTTCTGGGAGAACCTGATGTTGGTCAGGAACAAATGCAGGAATGGTTAAGGAGAGGTGAATTCAAACCAAGAGATGAAAGGTTAATATTGGTGGCTCAAGATTGTGGGCTATGTACACACTGGTTTACAAAGTCCATTGAACATGTGGAAGAAACAGACAAATGTAAGTTTTGTAAAACTAAATTGGAAAAAGTTGCATACCTCGTTGCTGGTTGTGACATACTAATGGCAAAAGGACTGTATATGGAAAGGCATAATAATATGGCAAAACTGTTGCACTGGGGGATTGTGCAAACATTATGGGATTGAAGTGGCTGAAAAACACTGGAAACATGAGCCACAAAGCATTACAGAAAATGATGAAGTTTACATTACATGGGGTCATTCATTACCATCAACTCAAAAGATAGATGCTAGAAAACTGCATATCGTAGTCAAAGAAAATAAGACAAGAGTAGCATTGATCATTGAAATCACCACACCCAGTGACTACAGTGTCCTGTGTACAGAGACAGAAAGTTATAAAATATCAGGATCTGCAAGTAGAAATGAGAGCATTGTGGAAGAAGGATACCCAGATAGTTCCAATAGTAGTAGGAGCAACGGGTCTTATAAAAAAGAGTCTACAAGCATATTTAGATATGCTACCAATACATGTAACTCCGTACGAAATGCAGAAGGAGTCATTACTGGGCATGTTGTGGGTGCTGCAAAGAGCACTTTTGGCTGACATCAAAGAGTGAAAGAATTCTAATTTCATGAACTTTAATCGTACTTTGACTTAGGAATGGGGTCTATTCCCATCATAGTAATAGAAACCCAAAATATTTAGAGAAATTAAAAAGGGAGGGACCTAGTCAACAAAGATATAGGCAATCTCCAAACACTTGACCCTGCTCAGTTTGGATTTGTCAAAGGGAGATTGTGTCTGTTAAACCTGATGGACTTCTTCAAGACAGTCACCAAGGCCCTGGATGAGGGAAATCTGTGCATACAGCCTACCTACCTAGACTTAGCCAAGGCTTTTGACACTATCCCCACACTCAGGCATCATTGACAAACTACCCCAACTAGGTGTCAACCCTTTTATTGTTAGATGGGTCATTAATTGGCTCACTAATTGAACCCATATAGTCAAAATAGGGGAATCCACCTCGAGCAGCAGAGCTGTAACCAGTGGTGTTCCACAGGGATCAGTCGTAGGACCTCTACTGTTTAGAATCTATCTCTCTGAAGTACAAGCTAAAACTAAAGGTCTGTAGCTGAAAAAGTTTGCTGATGACTGCAAAGTGGGAGTGGTCATAGAATTTCTAAATGATGTCACCATGCTACAAGAAGGTCTTACAAACAAATGATTGGTGCCAAAGTCATGGCCTTAAACTCATTGCAACAAAATGTATTATCATCCCTTTCAGTAAGTGCCATGATCCTACTAACTACTACATCAATAGCAATACCCTAATAATGTACTCAGTGGTGAGAGATCTTGGCACACAGGTTGACAGCAACATTACCTTTGATTACCATGTCTCCACTGTGGTAAGAAGGGCATTCTCTATTGCTCATCTTATAAGTAAGGGTATTGCATCCAAGAAAAAAAGAAGTTATAAGCTCTCTGTACTTTTCCCTCATCAGGCCAATAATTGAGCATAATGCCCCTTTTGATATGTGCCTTTCCAAACACCTGCAGCAAATGGAGAAACCACAAATGTTCCTCATAAGGAAATTTCAAGGTCTTCAGCATCTGTCCTGTGTGGATCATCTGAAATCACTGTCACTTTATTCTGTTTTATATAGACTAGTCATAGTCAATCTATGCCTTGCATCTTAGGCATTCTTTGACCCTGCTTTATTGGAAATTCTGCATATCTGCAATTCAAGTGGTACACAGGTTACTCACTCTAAAGACCTTAACCTGGAATGTGACATTAATAGAACCTGCTGGAGGGACAGATTTGTCTCCCACAGGTTACCACACCTTTGGAATCGATTCCCATTTCATGTCAAACAGAGTACCTCATTGGCCCTCTTCAAATGCAGTCTGGATGACTGGATGGGTACCATAAATAAACCCCTGGGGGTCCACCTATGTCCCTCTTGGACAGGGGTAATTGGTACTGATCGTAGAAATAAGGGTAAAACTTAGCTAGACTGGTAAGGACCCTAGGACCATTAGCCCTGTAACTTCCTATGATCACATGATAAAAAGAAATAATCTTGAGCAGACAATCTGCACCAGGAGTTATTTAGAATACTAATGTTTTTGGTAGCCCAGCAAATACAGATTAATTAAATTAACTTAAGAGGTAGTGGTCCTGACAAAGAAAAGCAGTTAATTTTATAATAACAAAGGAAAGTAAGAAATCATTCATCTGACAAAAAAGATGCTTCAAAAAGCTTATAACAAAATTATAAGATTACAACCATCAGTTCAGATTTACTGTAGAGTATCTCCCAGCATCCTCCATGATATAACCATGCTAAGTCAAGGGTTACTTTTTATGTAAATATTTTATACATGCTGTAAACCTATATCGCTTGTATAATGTTTGCTGTTTTGAAATTTGGTTGTACATCTTTTCTGAATCTGAAAATGGTTTATTGAGATTAGAACTCTAATCTAGTCAACAAATGTATAAGTAAAAATAAATGAAATGAGAGCAAACCAGTATTGCTGTTGAGCGCACATCTTTCTAGTTTGTACATCACTTTTTTATCGAAGATTTTAGTAATCTAAATACTGTTAGTGTTTTATTGAATGACGCACGTTAATTACAATTCACCTTACTGTACTTCTCATAATCACTATCCTTGTACACTTATCTGTCCAAAAAATGTTGTGTTAAGCTAGTAATCTATTATATGCAATCAGTTGTGGAACAAGGCCAATTTGGTGCATCCATTTGTTAGCAATGCTGCTCTGATTTCATTTTAACTAATTCTTGTCCTAATGGGCCCTTAAACATTTTGATTAGATGACATACTTAAAATCTTTGTCATCTGGCATCCATGCAGCAATTCTGCCATTTAAAAGCTACAGTCCTGCACTCCTACAACTAAACCCAACCTGTTAGCATCTTGTTTTTTATGTTCTCTACTTTGAAGTTTCACTGTTGTATTGTATCCCAATCACTAGTCCCATGATGTCTGTCAAATGTTGTCCCCTTATTTATTTATTTTTGTTTTATTGTATTGGATTGTATTTTATTGCTGTGAAAGTCCAACTGGGCAGTAAAACTCCTTTTTAGCAGAGGCCCATGGAGAAAAAAGCTCCAACACGTAGACAGCAATATCGATAAATTAGATATTATTACTGTTACATATATAATTAATATACAATATATATATATATATATATATATATATATATATATAATACGCACAGTAATTATATATATATATATATATATATATATATATATATATATATATATATATATATTTATGGGTCTATTTCTCTTCACCAAAATCCCATTTCACTGAAATTCATTTCACTGAGACCAAATCACCTAAACTTCATAACACTGAAAATTTCATTTCACTGAATCTCATTTCACTGACAGCGTACAATGTTACATTTCACAAGACTAAATGGGAAATCAAAAACAAACAAACTCACAAAAGTAAAGCTTACCTCCTTCCACAACTTAAAAACTACTTATTCATCCTCTTAACAGAAACCAGACAATATAAAACCAAACTATTGGGGGGGGGGGCCTACCCCCTCCACACCCCTCAACATGGTGAGCTGTGCCCCCACCCCCCAACTATATATACTAACTCCAGGTCGCACTACAGTAGGGATGAGGGAATATACCCTTTACTTGCCTCACAGTACTCCACACACTGCCACATCAAGTCTGTAGCTTACAATTCAGTGAAATGACATTCATTGAAATGAATTTTCAGTAATTCGAACTTTTGGGTGATTTGGTCTCAGTGAAATGAATGTTAGTGAAATGGGATTTTGGTGAAGTGAAGTACACCCATATATATATCTATATATATATACATATATATATATATATATATATATATATATATATATATATGTATATATATATTTATAGGTTTACTATCAAGAGAATGAAAATCACATCCACGAACGGTGATTTCCATGACAAATAACCTTGACTCATGGTCGACGCAACAAGATCGGCAGCTTTCTGTCGATCTTAATGTTAGCAACACTCATTGTCAACCATGCTTTCAGTCCCTGCCCTGTGTACGTCCTTTTAAATGGACGTACACATGAACATCGACATTCTGACTGTCGATCCTACCATGTTCAAGGAGGAGACTGTCGTGCAACTGAATGTCGACATTTTGACTGTAAACCATATATATATATATATATATATATATATATATATATATATATATATATATATCTATATATATACATGTGCGCATGTAAAAAATTAGATATTAATATAGTATTATATTAGATAGCGATAGCTAGACTATCAGTTTGGCAGTTATTTTGTTTTCCTTTTTTAAGATTATCTAGAATATGCAATGTTGAGACAAAATTGCTGGAAGAAATATACAATACTTCCATTATGCTTCATAATAGAGGTTATAATAGGAAAGCAATAGAAATAAGAAGTTAAGCAAAAACTTTTTGTGTTAAAATCAAAAAATAATATTAGTGACAGGTTGTGGGTCAATGGGGGGGGGGTAGATAGAATAGTGAAACCAATAGTGAACAAATGTATTTTATTAGCACATATAACATTCAGAGTGAAGAAATTAGTAGCATTGTAAGATATTATTGGAATTTTCTCCACAAGGATGGGGATTTGAGTAAAATGTTAAGTAAGCACCTTATGATGTCATGCAAATTGGGAAGACGTTTAAAGGACATGCTTTTTCATGGAAATTTTGTCTTACCAAATAGTAACAAGTGTTTGTCCAACATCTATGGGCACTTATAGATGCAACAGTTGTTCTATTTGTAAATCTATAATAAATTCCTTTGAATATGTGAATAAAGTCAAATATGTACCGAGGGGATGTTTCTCATGTAACAGCAAGGGAGTTATTTATAAGATGCCTGTGTGGTTTCTTTTATATTGCTGAAATAAGAAGAAGTTTTAAAGTGAGGTTAATGGAACATATCAGGGACATAAAAAATCAAAAGGAGGACAAGATTTTGGCATGTCATTTTAGAGATGTATATGGCAGTGATTTTTCTATGCTTCAAGGTTGTATTTTAAAGCAAGTATTTGTTGAAAATGATGATGAAATTCTTTTGAAAGAAAAACTGTTATACGAAGAGTCTGTCTTTATTCTTAAATATGATACTTTGGTCCCTATGGGACGGAATGGAGAGGTTAATTGGAAGTATTTTATTTAATTGTTTGATTGTATTATTGATTGATTGAGTTTTTGTTTTTTGTATAAAAGGTAGCACATTATTAGCTGAATTTTTTAACTCCTGGAAGGTTTTGTACCGAGGCGCTAGAGAATAAAATACATTTGGGTCTGAACCAGTGGTCTTGATTGTATTTCTTTTTTCTGTCTTCTGCATCTCAGCTTGATGTGTTGCCGACCTTCATCAGTTTTGCTCACTGTGCAACCTAGAACTAAATTTGATGGAACTTGCATTAGCTATGTCTTTAGAGATTGTACAGGTAGTGTAGCTATTTATAAAGTCAGTACACTGCAGGGCACTGTCTCTGAAGTCACTAATGCAGTTGAAGAAGGACTTATGGTTTTTCTTGCTAGAGGTGGTGATTTTTGGCTCATAACTAGCCTTAATGGATCTGATTCAATTTCTAAGCCCCTTACTTAGTTTCTATAGTCTTCCTTTACAAAGGGGGTTTTCAATTTGGATGATGAGCTTTTATCTTTTCTTTTAAGGTTTATTTATACCAGGGGAAAACAAAAAATACTTGTTCTTAAATCTGGCATTATATTTGTAGTGGTTGGGACTGATTCCTTGATGTAGCTTTCAAGATGGACATAGAAGCACTCTGCAAATGCCATTGAGTTGGTCACAGTGTTCTGTAAAGGAGGACATATTTTGAAATATGACAGGTCATCCACTAATTACAGGAAGTTAGCCTCTGAAGAATCCCTAAAGAGAGTATGGGTAAGGGGTTTGATTTTGAAAACCACCATGTGGTGAGCAGAATTGACCAGTAATGGTAAAACTATGGGCATATATTGTTGTGATATAATCTTTGTGAATACAGATCAAGTACTTTTGTACTGCTATAAATCAAACATTACTAGGCTGAGTCGGTTGGCAATCAAAAAATCTGAGAGGTATTATGCATAATATTTTGCAGGGGTACAGCTGTTCCAGTTTGCAGATGTATGGTTGAGATCACAAAAGAAAATGGTCTTTGATTTGAGTGAACCATATAGGAGCAAGCAACATAAGTAAGACTGATGGACTCATGTTATTTTAGATAACACAATACAGAGTCATATGTATAGTTATTTGGATGTGAAACAGTTCCAAGACATTATGTTGTCTGATAAGTCTAGATGTAATATTGTGAAGAAATATGAACTCAGCATGTACTATTGAGATGTGTGGTGCAGATCTAAAGGAGTGGTAAGTACCAAATCCTGGTATGGAGGTTGTGTTATCAAGGCACTGGAACCATGTCTTAGTGATGATACAGATAATCAGTATTTCCTAGGCATAGGAAGGCTTCTACAGATGGCAGTTTTTTTTGTTGCGGTTTTAGTGTTAAACAGTACTTCTGTTAAGTTTTCCTGGTTCAAAGTGTTATGTTGGTAGATGTAGCAGACTAGCTTTGCCTAAAATACACAATGGGAGTGGGGCCAGTTTTAGTTGATATGTAATATCCTTGAAGGGGGAGATGCTGATAATTCCTTATGAAGCAGACTGGGCTGGCATCCATCTCATTCGAGATATACCAGTGTTAGAGCCCTTTGGAATGACATCAAAAGGTTAGCCGATTTTTAAACTCAGTTTTGTTTTATTAGTGTCATGGTAACATTCGGACTGAATTCAGAATAGAGCTCAAGACTAGCTGTGTACCTATCTCGTTTCCATTCTCAGATAGCTCAACCATGTCTCTCTTCATATAATCCAAGGATACATTTTTCAGTCATTCACCAGCACATGCTAGCAGCATTAAAAATGGCAGGTTGTGGGGTGTCTTTATCTAGATGAGTGGATAGTAAGTCTCATTTGTGCCATAAAATGCCTCTGAGGCTTGGGAAGTGATTTCTTAAGTAATGTATCTCGAAAGGCTAAATATTTGGTAATTCACCTCATCTACAGAGGAAACTCCCTCTTTGTAAGTATGTAAATAATTATGTACTTGCTGCTTGTTATTGTTAATATATGGTGTGTTGTAAATCAGTTTATAACTCTGAAAAATGTTGTGAAATTTAGAATAATGAGTCTCAATCACATGTAAGCAATTTGTTTTTTGTATACCAAAGTTTGAGCCCATATCTGCAATTCTCTGTAACTGTATGTTTGATGTTAGTTTTGTAGCTACATTTGAATGTTTGCCAGTTCTACTGTTTTTCAGCAATTGAGCCTTAGAAGCAGGGTCATGGCTAAATAGGATCTATGAGTCCATCCACTTGCCTAGTCAGCAAAGTATAAACAAACAAACAAACAAACAAACAAACAAACACAAATACATTGGCATGTAGGTGTGGGTGAGGGCTGGCAGGTATTCACAACGCATTTACATGAGAATCTAGCCTCCAGTCTTAGCTATAACTGTTATGTATAGAATCAGTCTGGCATAAAAGAAAATGGTTGTTTCAGGGTACCTTGTGCAATAACTGTGGCAATGAAAGGTGTAAGGGTAGATTTTGGTCCTATGGTTCCCAGATATACAATAGATAGGGTGATGACCTGTGTTGTCCATTACCTTACTTGGATAAGAAGGAAGTTTTTTTGCTCACCAGTGAGAGTGGGGAGCCTTGAGCAGCCTATCTGTCCCTGAAGGAGTGACCTCAGCACAAGAGCTGTAGTAATTGGTTGTTTTGGACCATTTCTAGCTCTTTTGAAGTTCCCTGTTTAAAATCCGCATTAGCGTGGCTTTGCACGATTGTGCGCATAGCGCAGCGCCGGTTAAACAGGGTTAAACTCTTCCTGGCTCCGCCAAGTCTGCTCTTCAAATTTCCCTTAGAAAGCTCTACTCTTAGAATAACCAGTCTACTCGTTATATTATAAGCATAGCACTTGTTCTCTAAGCTACTCTTCTAAACAAGCACTCTCAAACTCAAGTAGCACTACATCCACCTACCACCCCAACCACTTCCCTTAAAGGCACAGCACTCTCTTGTAATATTCTAGCATGTCGAGTGGTAGATTGCTAGCATCTTCTACTGTTCAACTGGTTAATCTTGGAATCTTGAGACAATGCTATAATTGTCTCATGTACACAGACAACCCGCTCCTCCTCCCAACAAACACAAATACATGTGAGAGATGCAACTATATAGCCAAACTGGAGGCTGAACTCTCTCAACTCAGGACTGGCAAGACCAGACAGGAGGAGAAGGTAACCACACAAACAACAAACCCAGTCACACATAGACCTACCCCAACTGCAAATCAAGCACATAATAACACAAAAACATACTCGGAGGCTCTATTAAAAAACTTACCAAAACAACGGAGGCTCCCAAAGCAGACACCCAAAAATCTACCACCTCAAAACATAACACATGCAACACATACTTCAATAAATTGGTGTGTCAATAAATCACAGCCCTTAAGGCCAAACACTATGCCTGATACACTAGTGATAGGTGACTCTATAGTCAGACACACTGACGTCCCACTTACCAGGCTGAGCAAGGAAAGGGTAATGGTAAGCTGCCTATCGGGGGCTAGGATCCGCCATATAACACACGCACTCAGGTCACTCAAAAGCACGTACAAATATGACTCCGTCATTGTCCATGCCGGCGTGAATGACCTGAGACGTACCTCCTTGGACTACATGAAAAGAGACATAGAGGAGCTCTCTGATTATGTAGCCCAGGCTGGTATGACCCTAACCCTGAGCAGCATCCTGCCCTCACCAAGAATGATGCCACAATACAAAGACAAGATGATCAGCTTTAATAATTGGCTCAATTACTGGTGTCATTCTAGGGGATCCAATGTCTGTCTGCTTGGGATGACATGCTGGACAAGCCACGCTGCTTTGCAAGGGACGGCTTGCACCTGTCACCACTGGGCTTCCGGATATTGGCTAAGGCTCTTGCCACCCCCATAGTGCCTTTTTTAGGCAAGGCTCAAAAGACGAACCCACCTCCTTAGAAAACAAAAATGGAAAAAAATTAAGGGTAATGCTGCTCAACGCCAGAAGTCTAAATCTCAAGATGCAGGCTCTCGAAGCACTCCTCAGTATGGAGAACATCGATGTCTGCACTGTAACTGAGACCTGGTTCAAGGCTCCTGAGAGCACCCCAGTGCTACCAGGCTTTACCTCGTATCATGCTTTTCGGCCCCAAAACCTGGGCCGAACCACAAAGGGAGGGGGAGTGTCCATATTCATCAAGGATACCCACACCTCTAGGTTAGTGGCAACTCATGAAGCATCGGAGACCATCCAGGTGCAGCTAACCATAGGCAAAACTGCTATACAACTGGTTGCATGTTACAGACCACCCTCCTGATCTCAAGAACCCCACTCAGCCTTCCTGAAGACATTGGAAGATATGAATGTCTCATCAAATACCATCATATTGGAAGACTTCAACTACCCTAACATAGACTGGGTGCACTATTCTAGTCCTAACACCCTAGCCCAAAGGTTCCTGGAATTCATAAACTCAAATGCAATGGAACAGCTAGTCACCTCTCCCACAAGGGGGGATAATATACTAGACCTGATCATCACAAACATGGGGACAAAATGCTCCACACCAGAAGTATTGTCCTCACTGGTGTGATCTGACCACAAACTAATCACCCTGGATATACATTTACCACCTCCACCCCCAGCACAAAAGACTACAGTGAGAAACTTATCAAAAGCCGACTTTACACTTCTCAAGACTGAGATGGTATCATTTAAGCCCACAGGGTCAATGGAAACCACATCCCACAATGCTGAATCCTACACAAATGCTTTCTACGGACATCTCCAAGAATGCATGGATCATGCAATCCCAAATAAAACCAAGACCCTCCCCACCAAAGGAAAGCGTCCTGTCTGGTGGACCCCAGCCATAAACAAATTGCATAACAAAAGAAGGAAGCTACTGCAAGACAGAGCAAAATCCCATAAAGGGAAGGCATCTCTGATCAGCACTAGTAGGAAGCTACGTTCTCTCATAAAAATATCCAAGGCCAACTTTGAGAGAAAAATCGCCAAGGACACTAAAGATAACCACAAGGCATTCTTCAGTTATGTTAGAAATCTGGGTGGAAACACTCAGATATGCTCAGAGTTAGTACACAACGACAAAAAATTTACCGAACCCACAGATATTGCCAACATTCTGGCAGACAGGTTCAGTGCAAATTTCTCCCCTCCCTCACCTCCAAAAGAAGAAATACTCATCCCAGCTAAATGTAACCTCCCTGTCATCTCTGATGTCCAGGTGAGAACCGCCCTCAACAAAGCAAAAAACACAGCATCTATGGGACCTGGTGGTATCCCCGGCTGCGTGATACGTGAACTCCAAGAGGAGCTAAACCCGCATATAAAAATGTTATTTAACCTTAGCCTTACTACAGGATATGTATCTGAACACTGGCGTATAGCAACAGTGGTCCCACTCCACAAGGGAGGCTCCACTACAGACCCTGGGAACTACCGCTCCATAAGCTTGACCAGCCTGGTTTGCAAAGCTATGGAAAGAATTATTATGGAACTCATAAACAATGACATTGGGGACCTAGAGACACTTGATCCCACCCAGTTTGGCTTTGTAAAGGGAAGATCCTGCCTTTTGAACCTGGTTGACTTTTTCGAAACAGTCACTAGAGCCATTGATGAGGGCAAGGCAGTCCATACAGCCTACCTGGACTTGGCTAAAGCCTTCAACACAATACCCCACTCGGGGATCATAGATAAGCTAAACAGCTTAAATGTAAATCCATATGTCACAAGATGGGTTGTAAACTGGCTAAAGAACAGAACCCATAAAGTCAAGATTGTGGGAGCCATGTCAGACTCAAAGCCAGTCACAAGTGGTGTCCCACAGGGCTCTGTCCTGGGACCCCTCTTGTTCGGCATTTACTTCTCAGATGTGAAAGCAAACATGGGAGGGTTATGGCTGACAAATTTCACAGATGACTGCAAACTAGGTGCCATAGTCGATACACCAGCTGACACATGCATCCTACAGAAAGGCCTCACCGAAATGGACAACTGGTGCCAGAATCACGGCCTTAAACTGAATGCCAAGAAATGTATAGTCATCCCCTTTGGGAAAAACAAAATACCCACAAATTATCACATAGACAGTAACCCACTGAGTACCGAAAAAGTAATCAGAGACCTGGGGACCCAAGTTGATAGTGACCTCTCATTTGACACCCACGTTACCAAAGTGGTTAGAAAGACTTTCTACCTTGCCCACCTTATCTTGAAGGGGTTCACATCCAGATCAAAGGAGGTCATCGTGCCCCTGTACTCCTCCCTTATCAGGCCCATGATTAAGTACAATGCCCCATTTGGTATGTACCTCACCCGGCACTTACAACAGCTGGAGAGACCCCAGAAGTACCTCACCAAGAGGATCAAGGGTCTCCAACATATGTCATATGCTGCCAGGCTAAAGAAACTCCAGCTCTATTCAGTAGCATACCGCCTGCTCAGAGGTGATCTGTGCCTGACGTACAAGGCCATGTCCAACCAGGAATTGATGGACATGCTCCACCTCAAAAAATCAAAATCCATAAGAACCACGAGAGCCAAAGATTTAAACCTCAGTACAAACATGAATAGAACATGCTGGAGGGACAGATTCATAACTCAGAGGCTTCCCATACTCTGGAACAAAATCCCAGTCCATGTTAGGTAGAGCCCCTCACTGACTCTCTTCAAGAGAAATCTTGACGAGTGGATGGGAGATCGTAGGTTTACCCCAGGAGTCAACCCTGTGTCACTACTTAATAGAGGCACAGTAAACTAATTTTAATAAGTAAGGGGGTCTTCAATGTGTCACTACTAGACAAAGGCACAGTATTCTAAATTCATTCTATACACCTTAGTACCACTACATGGGGTGGCGAAGGCCACATCTCTAGGGCTAGGCTTGCAAATGCCCCAGGGCAGATAGCCTAGTACTAAACTATGAAACTATGAAACTATGAAACTATGAAATAGCTATCTAGAGTTACCTGATATGATGTCTGAATAAAGTACAGTTTGTAGAAGAGGGATTCGTAATTTATTTGGAGTATTTAGCAAGTTATATACAGTTTTTCCTTACTTAATACAAAAGAAAAGAATGAGATGGAGGTTGTCATAGGCAACATTTTTCTGGAGAACGCACATGATAGATGTCTAGTTTTCTCTGTTTAGTCAAAAAGTTGTGGGATACCAGAGTGAAAATTAGCTTTTGCCAATTTAACTGGTACATAAATATGTCTTCAGAAGCTGCAAGTAATAAAAAAACTAGTTAGAAGTGATTAAGAATATGGCCATTCTCTGACCAGTCTCTGGTGTTTAAGAATTAATTTGCCATCAGTTCTGTTTCTCATCACTGTGAGATGGGCAGCTCTGAGATGCCCAGCCAAATGGAGTGCAAAGGCATGCAGCCCTTAGCAGTCAAAAGCAAGGGAACAGTAATATGCCAAGCAAGGGATGCTTGTTCTTCTCCCTGGAATTAGGATTTCAGTAAGGGCTCAACTGAGTCTCTTCTTCACAAAAAGCAACAGAGTGGCAATATAAACAATCAGATTTGCTATTTCAGTAAACAAGTTAAAAAGGAAAAGTACAGAAGTAGAAGTAAGGCACTGCTCTGGACGCAAAATATTCAGCCAGGTGGACTGACAGACACAACCAGGTTTCCTTCTCTCAAACGCAACTTACAAAGCAGCAGGAAGAACAAAATTTAATAATACAGTAACTGCTAATAAGAAAAAGAACTGCAGTGCTTGAGTTAAAGTTGAAAAAAATAAAAACAGAACCAATAAATGCATTATAAATAAGCTAAACGTGTCACATCTATGGAGGTATATGGATCAGCATTTTTTTTTCAATTTTGGTAGAAGCAGTGTATTCACTTTTTTTGATATAATATATTCGCTTTTGAACTTTTAGGTTTTTTTTCCATCAAGACCCCTCCCCCTCCCCATTTGGCTTTGTTTGTACTGTTCCCATGAAGATGTGATGTGTAAGTGTCACTGGAAGGTTATCTTAGAGATTCTAACTGAAGAATCTGTTGTGGAAATGGAGTGCCATAGCCTATCTGTTATGTCACTTAATGAGTAAGGTGACTAGTCTTCAGAAGAAAGTAGTCAAACTATTCTGGAAATAAATCTTCCTTACAGATATAAAATGTCTCCTCTTATTCATATTCTCAAAGGAAATCCTACAAAATGCATACCATACAGCCAATAAGCATAAATGTCTTCCCTTCCCGGGCAGTTTTTAGTATTTGTTCCCTTCCCTCAAATTTCAGAGGTGGAAGATCACCTGACTTGGGAGGTGGCCTAATCTTGTTTGGGGTTTTAAGATTTTGTGTGCCATCTTAATGACCACCTCTCTGGGTAGCTAAAGACCAAGCTTAAGACTGGATTGTAAAAGCCTATGTACTTCAGCTCATTCCAGACCGTCCTTTAAACCCACCAGTCTCAAGTTATTCATGCAGTTCCTGCTTCTGGTAATTTCATTTACAGGTCTGGGTTATAGTATCTGTAGCTCAGCAAACTGCCGTTTCCAAAAATAAGATGTTCTTTTAGCCCAAACATGAATACTTGTAGCATTCTTCAAGCAGCTGGTTTTAAACATGGGGTGTCTGTCAGGATACAGCATAACATTTCAGTCAGTTTTTCTATTTTTGTCTCCCAAGATGGTTTAAGGAGCTTTTTCTTGCAGGATAACAACATGGCCAATCCTATCTGAATGTGCCATTCACAAGTCAGTGTAACATACTACCACACTTTACTACCTTCCAAGGCAGTTGTACCCTGACAGCTAAGTGACTTAAAACAAATAATAAAATAATAAAATGTTGATATTAACCTAAAGGGACTGTTAAAACAATTAGAATTGGTCATTTTATCTGCAGAGCTAACATGTTATGTATATTCTTGCATCTATGCATGCTCTGTCCCCAATGATAAGCAGCTTGTTTTGTTACTTCTGTTACCATGGTGGTTAACCTAAGACTAGATGATTTGTCTAAAAGTGTGAAGGTTATGTCAATGATTACATGCTGTTTCTGTCTGTTGCAATGGAAATCAGTAGTACATAGGACTTGAACAGATTTGGCAATTATTGCAAACTCTACTTGTATTACAGTAAGTAGCAAAACCAATAAAAAAAAACACTTGGCTGGTGACCAGCATGGAAAACGTTCAGTTAATTACTTTCATTTCAAAACTTAAAGGGATTTCATCAGAACTATCATACTGTTGCACTGCCTCTCCTTATAAATAGTAAAAGGTGGCAAATATAAAAATAATACAGTCAAATGATAATTGGTTAAAATAGGGTAATTGAACTACAAACAATTAACTTTAATTAATAAAGTAATTCAGTCATGAAAATCCCTTTGGTTTTTAAATCACAAAATTTGTGTGGACTAAAAACGTGTAAAACATTAATGCTTAAATCATGCCTCAAAGGCATAGGACAAAACTGACCAATGTGAGTCAATCCCAAGACCTGGAAATTCCTAATGGACTAGTACAATGCAGGTAGAATAAACTGACCAGCCCCTGCCAAAAAAAGCTTAACCAAAATGCATTTGAAAATTTCACAGCCCTTAGGTTCAATGCACTAGTAATGGAAATGATATTGTTTAACCCAGCATTTTCACTGGCATTTAAACGTAACTAACATTCTTTATACTCAATCAAGGTGCCCTACATCTCAGGTTCTGAGGTATTTTTTTTTAATACAAAAATGTAAACTTTTTTACTTTACCTATGGGCTACCTTGTGTCTGCACAAAGCATTAGCTTTATTGCAATGTTTAACATAAAGATGCTCATATATTCTATTACAGAGGGAGCATTCAGTCTTCCCCATATAAAAGCAAAAACAAGCACCACAAAAAGCTCAACAAATGATGCCAGTACTACCACAGTTGAAACTTTGATAGAAACCAAATACATATCCATTGATGGGTAAATTGATCCCCCCATAGATAAAAATTAATTGTTTGTAAGCACAGCATATTCCGGTACATCTATAACCCCCCAACAGCATTGTTGTAGGTGTTAGCATCCTATCTATTTTCTCTTCTACATTGTTACATCTTTTCAAAGTAACACAAGGAACATTACCCACCTAAGCTTTAATCCCAGGATCACCCACTAATATTTTTTAGCTGGTTTTAACAAGGTTTAAGATGGTAGTGCTTTCCTGAGAAGACTTGAACACCAGGTTTCTGGTAGAGTTGGTCTCTTCTTCCTTACCATTTTTATCAACAGCTAATCCAGATGAAATTTCCAGCTTCCCATTATCCAGAATGGGAAGAAATTTAGAACCTCTTCCTATCATGATTTCATGACGAATTTCGTCAAACAAAATGTCAGGGTAACCTCTTTCTTGAAGCATTGCTTTCAAAGTCTCAAGCTCAGGCATTAAATCAATATCATCTGAAATAATCCTGGCAAGCCTTACCATTTGACCTTTGACTAAACTACATTTTTGTTTGTAAAGGTGACAACTTTGAAAATGCAAGTAACTGTTAGAATAGGTGGGCTTCCTATACAGCCTAGATTTGAACTTCATCAGTAAGTACTCCTTTTCTAAAAGGATGTCAGGGTAATTGACCTTGTCTGAAGAAAAACTGTAAGTGAAGACAAAAAAGTGGTAGTATTTTTCAAAAAATCTATAAATTCCTTCAATTCACCCTCGCTGTCTTTCCATAAAATAAATATCATCCAAATATCTAAAATAGGCTGCGCAGTTGTCAGCACATGTGCAAGTCAAAACATATCTTTTTTTCCCACATGCACATAATGACATCAACATAGAGAGGGGCCCATGTGGCCCCCATATCCATGCCGCTGCTTTGCTTGTAGTGCCCTCCTTCAGAAAATACAAAAGTGTTCTTCAGTATCATTTCCACGAATTCACAGATCATTGAAACCTTGCTCTTCTCAAACATGCTATGGGAACTAACAAAATCATTGGGTGATTTTAAGATTACAACTTCGGAGCAGGAGGCTTGCAGGAGGCAAGCATTTTTTCCTGTTTCTTCATTATTATTGCCATGATGAAATTATGTTTAGAAGTTTATTGAGGTGATGTAGGTGGCCTATACAGTGAAAAATTGTATGTCAAATGGTCTTTATTCTACCTCTCAAGTAATTGTTTTAATTAAGGTCTTGCCTCACATGTATCACTGACATATATCATAACCAAACAGCTTGGAATGTGCATCATCTGAAGGTAACTACCAACAAGAAACTCTTCTGGCATAATCTGTTTTGCAATATGGATGACAATGTTTGCTTCATTCAGCAAATTCATGCATATTTTTAACTATCTGATGCTCCCAATAAGGAAAAAAAAATGGGTCGCATTCATTTTACTTCAGGTATGTCAATTAACAACCAGAATGTCAGTCTCAAAAAAGGCAAAAGAAGTTGTGGATAGCAGGAAAACAAAAGGCAAAGCAAGGAAGAAGACAAGGTTAGTAGATTTGCTACAGCAGAATATATAATCCTGCTGTTACCATGCTCAGGCACATGTTGTCAATGCACATTATTCAGACATATACAGCTTCTTTAAATATTTGTTTACCGTCCTGTCTTGCATTGTCAGACATTATATCATTTTGAGGGTGAGTGGATCTCTGCTCTGGGTTCATCATTAGATAAACTGGTATCACCAACATTACATAATAAACAATACACATACTTATTACAGGACTTCTTGAATGCTTATGATATTTTTGATCTATATGGAGACTTTGCACCCAAATACAAATGATTCTATCTCTTCTCTATCTGCATTATGCAGATCTTGGCTAAGGAATTTTTTTTTATCTCTAAATATCTTCAGAAACTTAAAAAACACAAATACCAGTCAACACCATTCTTCAATGCATATTGAAATATCCTTCATTTCTAAAATAATATCTTTCTCTAAATGGAGATTAAGCACTCCACATCTTAAGGAAGGAAATTATATTGCTCAGATATTTTTTTCATTCAAACACATTTTAGATCAGTTTGACAAAACCTACTACAGCTGATATTAGATGGGCAGTGTTCAATATGTTAATAAGAGATAGTCTCATAGTTGTCAACATATCTATATCTATCTATATATGTGTGTGTGTCTGTCTGTCTGTCTGTCTGTCTGTATTTGTGTTTGTCTGTGTGCATGTGCCAATAATCAAATTGAATAAGCATACAAACATGAATTAACAAAAGCAACCCATTGACTATACACATAATTGAAACCATGAAACTATACAACTGATCGAACCGAAAATAAAGCAGTTGCAACTAACCACTAAGGATTCACAAGTAGGCATTACAACCTCCAATTTTAACAACACATCATGAAATCAAAAGCAGTCAAACTGCATACTGTTTTCCTTAGTTCAGCTTTCATTTGTCAATGTCCTGTGCCTCAGAGGTCCTCCTATGACAGATTTATTACACAGAAAGTAAATAGTATTGATAGCATTGTACAACTTTGCAGCTAGCTACCATATTTCATCCCTGTACTGTCTGAAACACAGTTAACATCTTTGTCACCAAAAACAGGGGACACATAGCATTGACACTATGTTAAGAATGAATATGAAACATAACAAAGTTGTTACATTCCAGAGTTGTAAAATACATTATTTTTTTTTATTTTTAAATGAACCCTACACAAGTCAGCAAGAAATTAAAATAAAGAAGAAATGATAGCACAGATAAATACAAATTACAGACTACTTTTATGTGAAGGACTTAGCACCCCCCAACACCTATATTTTATATACTGACTCTACCATAACAAAATTGAAATAATCATTTTGGTGGTATATACCTGCCTATAACACTAAAATAATGATAAAATTACAAAATTGTATATAAAAAAAAAAATAGTAGAAACCATCTGACTCGATGATGGCAATGTTAATTCAATCAATGAAATGACTCTCAGAGGTGCGTGTGCATGTGCATGTATGTGTCTCTGTGTCTACATACAAATAAATATATATATATATATATATATATATATATATATATATATATATACAGATATATATATATATATAGATAGATATAGATATAGATATTATATATGGCGACAGAGAGAGATTTAAAGATACATATACACATAAATGCATACACACATCATTTAATTATGTCTTCTTGCAGTTTAAAATCATGTTTTATAGAACAAGTATTTTGCTATATCAGTTTGGGTTTGACTTACTATACTTGCTAATTGCAACAATTTTTGAGTGATGGACTTAACTTCATAGTTTACTATAGTCACCCATAAAAAAATGCTTGAATAGTTGGATTACCTTATTTACACATGAGTAAAATAGATTATCACATCAAAACACCTGAGCGTTGTATCATCCAAGTGGGTTTTGCTTTCATTAGAAACCATTTCTAGCATGTAAACACCTGTGGTTTTGGATGTTTATTCTGTCATTTCAAAATAGATTAACAACAATAAAGAAAATCATTTCTGTATTAGGTAATATCAGTCACTCCAACATATATTTTTTAATAATTGTAAATATAAGAAATCCTATACAAATATAATATTACTAGTCCAAAAAATCTGTTACTCCTGCACAATTAATCTATTCACATATAACAAATCATGTTGTTTCCTATGACAACTCAATGTTGGTATGTATAAGCTCTCTTTACATCAGTTCATAAATGTCAACATTTTATTGCTGAAATTTAATTTAAACTGCAAGGAAATATCACATAATGCTGGTTATCTAAACCAAGGGGAAATCTTTGAAGAGGCTATCCAGAAGGAGGAGAAATTAGTCTTCCACAAGTCTCTATTTCATAAACTAAAAAATTGTGAGGAAGTCAAAACCATTCATTCTGAGTGGTCACATATGTAACCTTATGACTGGCATGACAAAGAGTACAGAGTAGATTGTCTGATGTTATTTAATGATATAGTGATGTAATGATGATCTCATTGAATGATATAGGTACAGTGGCATGTCTGTGTTAGTATGATACTCAATATCATCAGATGGAAGAAGAGATACATAGGATGATACATTTGGTACTGACAATATATAAACAAAAACATTTGGGTTCAACATGTCCCCAGTAATACTCTTTGTTTTATGAATACCAGTATAAAACTAATATCCTCAAATTAACTCAACACATCTAAACTTAAAGTCATAACAAATGAAGGCAGGCATTTGCTGCTCTATTTCTTGAAAATGTATATGTTATGCAGTCTTATGAGACAGTGAGGTGTAAAGTGCAAAATAAAGTAAGAAAGAAAGAAAAGAAATGAAAAGAAGAGAAAAAAGGAAATATTTAATATGTTCACATTTAGAGCTATATGTATGATTGCTTGTTATATAATGCATGATCAAATATCCTAAACTTCCTCATTTGCCACATTCTAGAAAACATATTTCCTTATTAAACTGACATTAAGAACTGCAGCTGCTGAATTTTAAAATGCATTTCTACGACCTTCACCATTTATTTTATCTATATAACCTGCACACAAAAAAGACTGTTAAAATACTTGTAGTTTTTTCCCACACATAGATGTAAAAGGGATGAGATACTTACTTTTTAGATGTGCAGTGCATACTAGTTTGTTGCCTAGCAACACTCTTTGACTTCTCTATAGGTATAATTCCAGAACACAATTCTTATGCTTACATTTGCAGTACAAATGTTATACTCCCCGTCTTTCATTTGCTATCATGCCAGAGACCTTGGAATTCATCACATTCTTACTATTTTTTGTTATAGTCTGAATGATGAACAGAATGTGAATGTGGTGTCATATTTTCCTGCAATACAAAATGCTATCAAAAAGTCATCTTGTTAATACCAACCCACAGTTTGCTAGGTCACTCATGCTGATTTTAAACATGGGAATGACAATCATACTCTCCGCATTCTTCTGCATGTCTTATAAAATACTAAACTGTATTTTTTTATTTTTGTTAATGAGTTGCATGTCATGTTAAGATTCATTAGCACACTTTTCTGGAAACTAGCACTACATCACAGTTTTCACTTGCATAAAAAGAATACATACTAATATAAATAGATAGGTAAAACACCAGATGATTGTAATGTTGTGCTTCCGAAGCATAACTTGCTATACAGCAATGAGAGAAAATAAGGTAAGAGCACAGAGTAATTCCATTTGCTTTTTTGTGATATTGGTGACAGCAGAATCTATCACTGTTAAGATGCTTACAGTGTATGCATTAGATTTATTTGTTTCCATGAGTTCAAGCTCATTCCCCATCTGGAAATAATACATACATCAATAGCTGCTATGGTCAGCTGTTATAATTAACTTTGCATCCCACTTAAACGTCTGGCTAACATTCTGGCAAGCTATCATGGAGAATTAAGGACATAAGCTCCTTGTCAGTGGCATTCTGTAGAACTGGGTTTGATTTCTCATATTATCAATTCTGAGTTAACCACATCGATTGTCTTGTAATCTGAAATCAGAGCCTTACTTTACTACTTTATTTCCCCAAGTCTTGCTCTGCTTAGTATGGAATTAGGCAATCCCTTAAAGAACATGCTATTTTGCAGTCTAAGCATTTTGGCCGGACACGTCTGCTTTCTTTATCATTACTCACATATGACTGACTCCAATGTCGTCACATCAAAAATCTGGTACGTGCTGACAGAGCAGGTACACTAAGCTGTTTTATTATAAACACATTCTCTAGAATAAATGATGCAAGGTCTAAGAGAAAAAAAACAAAGCAACTGTCATTGCCAAAGGTTAATTTCACATTGCAAGAGGTGAATTTTAGAAGTGCATTAAACCACCAGGATCAAAAGTTATGGATAGATCTGCATGCCAGATAGCAACTGTATAATAGACCCTTTATGGTACACAGTGCTTTTAAGAGTCCAGTTGATTAAATCAGATAGGGTCATGACATAGTATAATTCCTGGGCAACTTAAGAAAATGTACTGTTTACAGACCATGTAAGTTATAGACTTCTGTTGTGGTTGTTGTTGTTTCCCACAATACCTCATCTTATAACTGCTCTACATGCACTCATTCAGCCTATTTCTTCCAGGAGGGGAGGGGGTTGGGCATTTTTGGGCTAGCAAGGATACCTACATCCCATTCATTCATACACAGGAATTAGAATCACCTCTCTATACAATGGAAGGATTCAGGAGGCAGTGATGGCAAAGCTTTCTGGTCCTGCAGTGTGACATATAATCTCCCCCAGCATTCCCTCCCCCATCAGGTGCTCTTCTGAGTTTTTCTGTTGTTTTCTCTCAAGGTACAGAGTGCCCCCACACTCTTGAGTTTCCCTTGGCATATAATTGTGAATACATTAATGCAGCACAGACTAGACAGGCTCAAACTCCACAAGGTGTAACACCTATTGCTTCTTCTATGTGCCACCTGAGTGGGGAGCCAGAAGTGACTCCTGCTCCCCAGGATGGATGTGCTGGGATTGTTTGCTCACTCCCATTCTCATCAGATAGCTCCTACAGGCACCATCTTAGCTATTACTTGAACTTAGCTTGGCTGTGCCTTTGTCATAGCTTTATCCTTCTATTCCATGAAACTGTCTCATTAAGTTGTAGATTTCATCAGACCCACAAGCTCTAACTCAGGTGTAGATGGTCTGCCCAAGACTTTAAAGGAGAAGGTTACATAGCAAGACAGGTGGTATGCCTTGCATAAAATAAATATTATAATAACGTATCTATCCCTTGAGGAAATGTACACACGCTCAGCAAAGCTGGGGGGACTGATGTTACATAAAACGTGTAGATGATGGTAGTTAAACAAATGACATGTCAATTGAAGATTGAAAAACTCTCATGGTATGTGTGTGTGTGTGTGTGTGTGTGTGTGTGTGTGCGTGTGTGCGTGTGTGCGTGTGTGCGTGTGTGTGTGTGTGTGTGTGTGTGTGTGTGTGAGTGTGTCTCTTTGAGTGCTCTTGGGTGCTTAATGAAACAAGTGCAATTTTGTTACTACATTGTTATTGATTTTACACAATATGTTATGTTTTGATGTTGTTCAGCCACATCTGGCAGTGTAGCACATAATTTCTGCATCTTGAAACAGAGCTTTTTTAGTGATTATATATGTGTTGTATTGCACCTATGTAGCTGAAACTCTACATGAATCTTGCTGTGGGCACTGATGTCAAGTTTTACCTGCTGTGAGTTGTACTTTTCTGGATGTATTGATTTGTATAATTACTCCGTCACTTGGCATCTATTGGTATACAGCTATGTTTTTCTACTAAGTCTGCATTAATAGTGTAATTGTAAATTACTGTATCGGGGTTCTTGTGTGGTCCAGCTGTATACATAGAGAACTGTCTTTATGAATCACGTCCATCACACTTCACTAACTGAATATGTAGGATTTTGCATTTTGTAAAGGTAAATGCTCATATAACTGTTTTATGTTTTGTGGAATGAGTGTTTATTTCATCAGGTAGTCCTAAGAAATTGCTTATTTTCTTTCTTCTTTTGGTTCCACACAGGACCTCAGTCAATAGATCCTCTAATTGCACATGATCATCCCATTTGTTCTGCTGGGGCAGAAGCTACACATTCTTGGTGTAGTAGATGCACTATCCCCAGATGTTCCTGTCCAGGAAGCCTTATCATCCATCCTTTTCACCAGCAGTGAGAGTTGGGTGGTAGATACCAGGCCAGCTTACTGCCTCTCTGTGGGACAGCCTACCTCCTCCCTGGAAAGACCACCCTTACTGTTTTGCAGCTTGCCAAGCTACACTGTGTGTTGCCTTCCATGTGCTAGCATGTTTTCACATGCATAATCCCCTCAGAGGTTTGAATGTTTGTACCATGGCAATCAGTGTTGCATAAGCCTTTCCTCTATAGCCACAACACTAAGTGTTCCTTCTCAGTATCACCATGCAGATGAGCCAGAGTTGCTTCCGTTCCCACAGTATGGGTTAGTCAGTAATTTTGGCTCACTCCCTTCCTTCATTGCCATGTTCTATCCATTCCCACAGTATGGATGAGTTGGTAGTGTTGGCTCACTTCCAACCTTCCCTGCCATGTCCTATCTGTTCCCATGGTATGGGTGAGTTGGTAGTGTTGGCTCACTCCCATCTTTCCCTGCCATGTCCTATCTGTTCCTACAGTATGGGTGAGTTGGTTGTGTTGGCTCACTTCCATCCCTCCCTGTCATTTTCTATCTGTTCGCACAGTGTGAGTGAGTTAGTAGTGCTGACTCACTCCCATCCTTCCCTGCCATGTCCTATCTGTTCCCATGGTATGGGTGAGTCGGTAGTGTTGGCTCACTCCCATCTTTCCCTGCCATGTCCTATCTGTTCCTACAGTATGGGTGAGTCAGTAGTGTTGGCTCACTCCTATCTTTCCCTGCCATGTCCTATCTGTTCCTACAGTATGGGTGAGTCGGTAGTGTTGGCTCACTCCCATCCTTCCCTGCCATGTCCTATCTGTTCCCATGGTATGGGTGAGTCGGTAGTGTTGGCTCACTCCCATCTTTCCCTGACATGTCCTATCCATTCCCATTGCATGGGTGAGTTGGTAGTGTTGGCTCACTCCCATCTTTCCCTGACATGTCCTATCCATTCCCATTGTATGGGTGAGTTGGTAGTGTTGGCTCACTCCCATCTTTCCCTGACATGTCCTATCCATTCCCATTGCATGGGTGAGTTGGTAGTGTTGGCTCACTCCCATCTTTCCCTGGCATGTCCTATCTAGCCCCATTGTATGGGTGAGTTGGTAGTGTTGGCTCACTCCCATCTTTCCCTGGCATGTCCTATCTATTCCCATTGTATGGGTGAGTTGGTAGTGCTGTCTCAGTTCCATCCCTCACTAATATGTCATACAAACACACAAGCAGCTAACTGAACTCCGGTCACATATCTCTGTCGCAGTGCCTGCTAAAGAAATAGTTTATTTATCATTACTTTTTTTAGCTATATTGATGTATCAGTAGAACCATGTGCTATATTGTTGAGAGTATAGGGTCATTTAACATTTTTTGCACCAGGAAAGGACGTGGTCTGAACCACCAGAAAAGCCACAGCTGCTGTTGCTAGAGCTTTCTGTTCTTGTTGTGTACATAACCTGAAAAACATACACTCCCATATCAGAAATGATGCATCTCTGAACTTTTCCTGAAAAAGAGCACATGATGACTAGATCTGACATGTGATACTGCTATAACATTTACAGAAGGAGATTCTGGTTTGATTTCCACAGTAGTCGCTGCCTGTTGATGACGCAGTCATTCATTCTGCCCATATTTTAAAACACTGAGGAACAGCATTTGTGCCAGACTGAAGCACATCAGTGCATTCTGTTAGTTCACATTGCTGTCACAGTTAACAGATAGAAAAGGCACTTTGGCTCCTCTTGCTTTCTCACCACAGTTTTCAGGGCATTTGCATGCTTTGTAGCTGACAAAATATAACAATACTAAATTGTAGCTGTTAGGAATTGAAATGTAAACTAAATCATTTATTTATTTATCTATTTATTTATTTATTATGCATTATTGGAAGTTTTTAGACTTCTAGATTTACACATATTCTAAAGTCACTGAGATTTCTGACTATTCACACCTTTTCCATACCCCCCCTCAGGCTGAAACTCCTTTCTCCCAGAGGGCCATACCAGTCAATCCCAGAGTACATTTATGAGTCATGTAGTTTATCTTTAAAGGAAGATAGGTAGTTACACTGCTTAACATGATGAGGAAGTTCAATGAAGATGTTTGCAAGGTGCTGGGCTATAAACTAGTTCCCCCATCACCTTTTAGTTACCTGCTGGTGAAGATTTCATCCCTGGTTCTGGTACTGGTAGAGATACTGGACTTGTTGAGGAACAAGAAGTCCAGAACAACTGAGTCTCTAATATCGCGATCAGCGAGACAGAGATCACCCCTCAAAAGTTCATAAGACACTGAATAAAGGGATACAGATTCCAGCCTCTGTTAGTAGTTCATGAGCTCTAGGACTATTGTGTTTTTGTTGAGAACCTTTAGGGTCTTTCTAACTGCCAGTTATGTTTAGTGAGATACATCCCAAAAAGGTGTTGTACTTAATAATTATCCTGCCTGATTCTGAGTATAATGCAATGATTACTTCATTAGACCTGATAATATTACTTTGAAAATTAGCTGGTATAAATAAAAGGATTTCTGGGCAACTTTTGTCATCCAGTGAATAAAACAGAGGGGGACTATCTATCCATATACCTAGGTCCCTGGCTACATTTCATTTTGTAGTGATATGTCATTTATACAATATGATAAGGGGAGTGGCTACCTAACAAAAGTGGCAATACTTCACTTTTCAGCATTTAGTGTGAGCCCATTGTTATAGTACAAGAGTTTACTAGAGAGAGTTAATTCTGGAGGGTCTGGATGTCATAGGGTGTCTTCTGCATACATAGAAATAATAATATTCCTATATTGACCATTTCATACTAGCCTCAGTTATTAATAAATCGACTGTCACTGAACAATCTTGTATGTAATAGTGGTCATTTATACAATGTAATTATTAAGAAATACATGGTAGGTATAAATACCATTCCAATAAACGGTTGCAATTAATTTTGTCAAAAGAAGCTTCACTGAGTAATAGCAGTCTTCCAAATTTCTCTGATCTTGAAAAGGAAGCCAGAGTGGGTGGTGTGCCCCATGTCAAAAAAAAAAAAAAAACATAAAACTGAACTATACCATTTTGAAGGGAGAAATTACTCACACTATAACATACCTAATCCCAATAACTAGACATTTTGCCAGCATTAAAGGGGGGGAAAGGCAAAAAGAATACTCCATGCTGATATCTTCATCTTTTTCTGTCACTTATTTATTACCAACTTCAACAAAACTAAAAGATATTTAGTATATGAAATGAAGCATTTCTAAGAAATACACATCAATTAACTTTATTAATGGCCAGATGGCTGATTATATTTTTGCCACTCCATCAAAACTTGGCTTAGTCGATAGTTTACAGGGTCTTGCATAGCAGAATCAGAATTAGTCTAGGAATGATCATAATATCAGTTGTTTTTTTAACAGTCTTATCTACTATAATCCGATCAATACATGGAGGCAAGGATTTCTGTTAAAACAATTGGTTATACTACACATCAGCATATGAGCATGTTAAACTATGTTCTATATTTACTGTACATTTAAAAAGACTATATCAAGTAGACAAACTGCTACCAGATGTCCACACATTGGATAGCAGCCGTTCACACCAAGGTAAATCTTAATAATGAACATGAGAATAAAGTAATTACTAGACGAATTTTAGGCTGCATGAATTATGTAAGCCATATGATCTTAGAGCCATTATAGTTTCACCTTCATATTTTTCTTACACAGATAACGTATTGCACCATTTCCTACTGGAAATCCTGCTCCTTAAAATTCCATTATTTTTTAATTTCTGATACATAGCAGTTTTGAAACAAGTAACCATAGTCTGAGAGGAAGGAGAAGTTAAGTTAGAATTATAAGATTTCTGTTACCCTATATCCGTCATAAGATCAAAGCCCAGGAAATCATTAATAGAAGTCTGTTTCTTTAATGGTATCTTCAAGAGTGGAAGTGCCTCAGTTTGTTAGGAAATTGTTCAGAAGTTAAAGAAACAAGAGCAATGACAATTGTGAGGTATAAACTTAAAGCAGATTTCTCTTTTGAAGCCTACAGCAAAACTCATCCTATTTGTTAACAATATTGATTTTAGTTAAAAATGATGATATGTTAAGGTACTAACAGAACACTGAAACAGCATGACATAATTGAAAATAGGCAATTCTGGGGCATTTGTCTCTTCAAGGAAATTGACTTTTAAATGTAATTATTTATACATGAAAAACAGGCTGTTCTACTTTATTTTTTGTGATGGAAATTACAGCTCAGTAGACTCCACATTTCTAGAAGCTTCCATTTCTTTGCATTCTTAAGACAGTGGAAGTAGGTTATGTAAGCTTTATTCCCATACTGGCATGCTGTGAGATAAGGGATAAGAATGGCAGGTGCACATGAGAATAAAGATTACTAAAATTAACAACAGGATCTCAGAATGAGAGAGTGTGAATTAATGTTTACGCAGGGGAATATGAATGGGGGAGTTGCACAACATTTTATCATAACAATAATTGGTTAATTTGTAATAGAGTCATTTCTTTATTACATAGCATTCCAGAATTAAGTCAGAGTTTAGATGTTCATGGTATACGTCAAGCTGATTCATTACAGTACAATAATAGAGTGATATGTGGTCGGCCGTGACTGAAAGAGAAGCTGTTTTGTGAATTGATGGGTGTGTGAGGCATTTGCAGAGATGAGTTTCAAGGTAGTAAGGTCAGGGCCTAGTGCAGTTATTTGTTGGAATGTTAAGTTAGAATGGATGAATTGGAAGATTTACCTGTCATACATAGTAACCTACTTGAAGAAGACAGGTGATTAGGGATAGTGCACACTACGGATATGGTTAAATAGCACAGTTGACACAGAGCATAAGATAGAAGCTGGGCACCATACCTTGCCACTGTCCAGATTTTCACAAACTGTCCATATGTTAGCCTCATGTTGTGGTCTTTTCATAACAAAACTTGTGTTTTGTGCCAAACCATTTATGACTGAAGTCACTAAATATTTATATAAATGTGAGGATTCTGGATTTATATCTCTCAAAAACATGGATGCTACTGTAGAACCTATTATTCTAGTGACTAAGAGCAATATTTCACATCTGTCCCTGATTTGGGGTCTTTGTTTCCCCATTATTTTTGCCTTTGAGTAGATTTCTTGCACTTAAAGGTTGAGAAGTATGGAGAGCACATTTAGAGTTATAGTCTGCTACACTGGAAATAGGTAGGCAGACAAGAAAACAGAATGGTGGTAGAGTCCGTGGACAGCAATACAAACATCTACCCTTTATGTTTGTAAGTACATCTTCTGAAGTTTGGCCTTTTTTTTTTTTTTTTTTTTTGATTTTGAACTTCTGCCACTGACCTCATGCTCCTGTGTTACAAGCTCTTTCATATTTTATGTCTTCAAAAATTACCCTCATATAATGGCACCCTGCTGTTACCCATTTCAGGATATCCCTTTCAATAGAGGTCCTAATACCCATGTCTCGGTTCCAAAGTGTATAAATTGCCATGCATAGTGAGTGAGACAGGGCAGGTAGGGAAGCATCATACTTCAGCTTTTTATTTAAGTCCTTTGATGTACTGACTAATCTTACCTAGGGTGACATAATATTTTTCCTAGGTAAAACAATGTCTCTTATTCGGTGATGTGTTCCCTTTTGCCTATCCACCTATAATAGCACTGGTCTGATATCACAGTCATGGTATTATCGCTGGGCCCTGTGAGGCCTGCTAGAAGACATGAGCAGGTGATGCCTTATCATTTCTCTCTCAGCTACCTACAGCAGGTGCCAAAGATATACATTGAACTAGGGCCAGCAGAGATGCATTAGGGGCTTTATCTCTCTATGCCAGTGGTTATAGTTTAGAGGTTAGTATAAGTAGGGCAGAATACAATCCTGAATGAGCATGGATAACTGATAAAAAAGATACTGGCAGTAAGGTATAAAACAAAATAGAGTACCAATGGGGGCCAGGATTTAATTTCAGGATCAGTAAATGTTTTGTGGTGCTTTGAATCAAGAAGCAATATAAGCAACAAGCATGCCCTAAACCACAGCCACCATTGAGGGAAGGTGTGCACCCTTCTACTGAAATGTAAAGGTGAAGAGCAAAGATAAAAGGGCCTCTGTGTAACCTACGTTTGACATGATGAGGGTGCTCCTGCAAGACAGGAGGGATTGGGAGGGCAGTATAATTATCACATGGAATGCTGGGTATATTTTCAAACTTACAGTGAGGACAAAGTAGTCAAGAAATTACACTAGGAGTAAGGAGAGGTGTCATTAATAATAGAGACAAAACTGAAAGCTATGGAAAAATCAAATGTCTGTGAATTTGAACAAAACTATTTATCTAAACCAAAAGCATATGCTTCCGAGACTATAGTTAGTACAAATCATAAAATGCTAACTTTCCTACAAATAAAGTAAAAAGTAAAATTAAACTTATAGGCAGACAAATCTATAAAAGAAATAACATAAATATGCAACTATGTCTTATTTATAGTAATACTAAAGCAATAATGGAATTACAGGAATGTAGAAGTGTTACATGAAAGAGGCACTCCACATGTCAGCCCATTCACTACTGCAAATTTCTCATAATGTATCCATTTCTGGCTCTTTATAACACTTTCTTTACTGTTATCTCTGCTGGTTTTTCCCAGTATATAACTTTGTAGTTGTTTATACTGCTCACCCTCTCTCTCTCTCTCTCTATCTCAGTCTTTCCGTGTACTAAATAAGTTTATTTATTACTACTTGAAAATGAAATTAATGGCCCAAATTAAATTTAGCTCTGGCCAATACCCCAGTGCTTTAATGTCCATCAAAAAATGTTTCAAAGAACTCTCAGCCCTTAAAGCTGGACATATAAATATTGCCATGGTTCCTGATTTCCCCTCTAGATTGCCATTTAATATGACACATCTACCTTCTTCTCTATGGAGTACTGTTTGGAGGGATACAAAAACACCTTGCCATTACATAACTGCCAGTTTCTTCTTCCCGCCCCCTTGAACATGATAATTAACCAATGCTTTTATATTATCACTGATTACTTTTCTTAAATTTCTTTGCAGGTGGCTCATTTCTTTTATGCATGCATGCATGTATGTATGTATTTATGCATTTATTTACAGTTATTTACAGTTTGTTGACTAGGTAGGCGGACAGATCATGACACAGTTTTCAGCAGTGACTCAAGTTTGGATATGAGCAGTTTAGTAGCAGTAAGAGCGCACATTTGATTGATGGCAGGAACAGCCTATGATATTATCCACTCTACAGACTATATGCTGAGTACTTTACAGAAAAAATTGTGCTTGACAGATTTTTTACATTTACAAAAGAATCACTTACTTGTTCAGTTTTACATAGAGAGGAGAGCGGTTTACAATGAAAGCAATATTTGTCACATAATGACACATGATTAGATCACATAGATTCTATAACTACAGGGCAGAAAAACTATCAAAAATAAAATAGTGTGTGGATTTGTCACACTAGATATTTTACTTGAAATATCAACACTCAAAATGCTGAGTGCCAACACCCCAAAAGAAATAATAATAAACCATCACAGCTAAAGGTGAAGAGCAACTCTTAAACATCAGTCTTCTCCTTTAAGCTTGATTTTGCAGCCCCTGCACTCCCTGATATTTTCAAGGGCAAGCCCCCCCCACCCCCGTAGCTTATATATACTAACTCCAAGATCACCATACAACAAAGGAAAGGGAATATTCCAGGAAATGGCAATTTCAGCTTAGTATATTTATTCTCTGCATTTTGGGACTTGCGGCTGTGGCTCCTGCAGTACTACTACAACTACTTCCACCACTACGGTCATGAGGAGATTACTTAGATTCAAAGTTTACAAATTAGAAAGAGGACTGGACTTCCTATGTCCCTTTGATTATAAATTTGTTTAGAGATTAGGGATAGGAGAAAGAAGGGATGGAGATGAGATGAGAGTGGGTGTTCAACTAAATATAAGTAAAAAAAACAATAGAATTGGCCCAAAAATAATAAAATAATACCAAACAGCCTCCAGGATAGGAGATGAATAAAGAGAAATGAGATAGACTAAATGCAGCCAATATGAGTCAGTTAATGCATGATGCAGGCAAGTAGAGAAAAAGAGAGAGAGAGAGAGAGAGACAGGCTGACAAAGGAAATTCTTAGATGAAAAACTGACCAGGATTCAAAAGTATAGAGATGAGGGGCATAAGAGACTGGGAGCTTGTAATAAGCCAAAGCAGGCCAAATTTAACAACCGATTAAAGTATGGAGAGGTGTCAGAGAAAAAATGGTAATAGAAATACTGCAAAAAATAAAAGGCAGTTTGATGTGTTTGCACAGGCAAAGTGGGCAAATATGTGACGTGAAGCCATATGAGGAGGAAGCATAGTTAGTGTATAACTATGCAGGTTACTAGTAAGAATGTAAAACTTGGGAGTGAAATCACCAGTTTATGTAGGAAATTGCATACTTCAAATATCAGCCCCTCACAGGGAGATAGCTAAATAATTTGGATTAAAAGTGAGACTAATTTGACAGAAGATAAAGTATAATGCTGGATGAGTGAGTAACATGTCATGAGGATGAAAAGGTTATTAGTGGGTCATAAACTGGTAAGGCCACAGACCTGGATGGATTTGTTTTAGAGTTTTTAAAGATGGTAATGAGAAGTGTGTGTGTGTGTGTGTGTGTGTGTGTGTGTGTGTGTGTGTGTGTGTGTGTGTGTGTGTGTGCCTGCTGCATTTTAGCATTTTGTTATGTTTTAGTAATAGCAATGCAAACATTAGTTTTTTTTAAATAATTATTACTCAGTAATTGTGAAGGAATAAACATCTGAATAGTTAACACAAATAAAACAATGCCTATGTAACACAGCAACACTACGAAAGAAATCACCTTTGTTAATTAATTTTGTATTTTCATAACTGTAATTATTATTATTATTATTATTATTAGCAGTAGTAGAAGTAGGAGAAGCAGAAGTAGTAATAGTAGAAGTAGCTGTATAAGTAATACTAGTAGTAGTAGTTGTAGTAGTAGTAGTAGAAGCAGAAATAGTAGATTTAGAAGTAGGATTGGTAGTAGTAGTAGTAGTAGAAGTATCAATAGCATTAGTAGTATTAGAAGTAGTAGTAATAGTGGAAGTAGTAGTAGTAGTAGTACTACTACTAATAGTAGTTGCAATAGTAGTGGTACTGGTAGCAGAAGTTGTACTACTAATAGTAATAGTTGTAGAAGAAGTAGCAGTAGTAGTAGAAGTAGTTGTAGACGTGCTACTAATAGTAGTAGTAGAAGTAGTAGTACTGGTAGTAAAAGTAGTAGTACTACTAATAGTAGTAGTAGAAGTAGTAGTACTGGTAGTAAAAGTAGTAGTACTACTAATAGTAGTAGTAGAAGTAGTAGCACTGGTAGTAAAAGTAGTACTACTACTACTACTAGTAGTAGTAGAAGTAGTAGTACTGGTAGTAAAAGTAGTAGTATTACTAATAGTAGTAGAAGTAGTAGTACTGGTAGTAAAAGTAGTAGTGCTACTGCTAGTAGTAGTAGAAGTAGTGGTGCTGGTAGTAAAAGTAGTGGTGCTACTACTAGTAGTAGTAGAAGTAGTACTGGTGGTAAAGTGGTGGTGCTATGAATAGTGGTAGTAGAAGTAGTGGTGCTGGTGGTAAAGTGGTAATACTACTAATAGTAGTGGTAAAAGTAGTAGTGCTGGTAGTAAAGTGGTAGTGCTACTAATAGTAGTAGTAGAGTAGTGGTGCTAGTAGTAAAGTAGTGGTGCTACTAATAGTAGTAGTGGTAGTGGCACTGGTGGTAAAGTAGTGCTACTGCTACTAGTAGTGGAGTGGTAGTGCTGGTAGTAAAAGTGGTAGTATTACTAATGGTAGTGGTAGTAGTGGTGCTGGTGAGTAAAGTGGTGCTACTAATGGTAGTAGTGGAGTAGTGGTGCTGGTAGTAAAGTGGTAGTGCTACAAATGGTAGTAGTAGAGTAGTAGTACTGGTAGTAAAAGTAGTAGTACTACTAATAGTAGTAGTAGAAGTAGTAGTACTGGTAGTAAAAGTAGTAGTACTACTAATAGTAGTAGTAGAAGTAGCAGTAGTAGTAGTATGAGAAGTAGCATATTACAACAGCAGGAAAGTGAGAGGTTAAAAACTGCGGAGGATATAGACCTGCGATTTTCAGATTGATATGTGTTGAGCTGTTTAATAGCTGCATAATTCGTCTATTTATTTTGGATCGTTATATGTGCAGCTTTTTACTTCTTATTGTTTTTATTCATGCTCTCTCTGTCATTTTCTGTCATTCCTGCATGACTGTTTTGTTACATAATAAATTTACGTGTGTGTGTGTGTGTGTGTGTGTGTGTGTGTGTGTGTGTGTGTGTGTGTGTGTGTATGTGTGTGTGTGCACGTGTGTGTGTCTACATATATATAAATGGCTAAATTTGATTAGCTTGTTGACTCACTACATTAGCAAACATTACATCCATCACAAAGAATCAAAATTAAATCAGTCAACATGCTGGTAAGAATTCACCAAGCACAAACCTTGATGCATGCAAAACAGAATAAAAAAACATTTTTTGCAGGGTAGAAGGCCTGCCTGCACTCTCTAAGTTGGGGGCTGCTGCACCATACCCCCTGCAAATTATATGTACCAACAGTGAGATAGCAAAACAGTGAGAAAAGAGCAAAATCCAACTCCCCACTGTATAGCTATCCCAAATGCAAAGCAACTGGCATCCTGCGATTAACTGGCAGTTAGAAAAAACAACCCTGCTAAGAAAACGTTTGCTCTAATGGATGTATGATTAAACCCACCATGCCCAGATATTATATGGGTGTACTTATGTTTGTTGAGTAACCCATACGTTGACCTAGATGTTGACAGCAAAATTCCAACAAAGTGAACGTCTACACTCTACTAACATGCATGTGTCGAGAAAGATCCTCAGAGCATTCAACCCTTAAACTAAAAAGAAATACAAAAACATTTTTTCTTAGAGTAAGGTCCCTTTCACCACCCACACCCCTGATAATTATATATACTAACTCTGAGATTGCAAAACATTGAGGAAAGACCATATTACCATACCCAGAGAATTGTGTGATCTTTCATACTTGTAGACCATCTACTTATTCGATCAAATGCAGTTGATTAATCATATGTCATCCAAGGACATATTTGACTAAACACAGGGCACACATATGTGTAGATGTATATATATATATATATATATATATATATATATATATATAGAGAGAGAGAGAGAGAGAAAGAGAGAGAGAGAGAGAGATGTGGAGAGAGAGAGAGAGAGAGAAAGGCTGCATGTATATATAGTAAATGCATACATAAACCAGCTACATAACTCCATATTTATTCATTTGTCATGGGTTACTATGTTAATTACTCATGAATTTTATTTGTAAGGAAAGTTAATTCAAAACTACTGTGCATATGTAATGTAACACTTCACAGGAAATGAGCATAATGGTTATACTTTGTTATTATTGCCATTCAAGAACTGTTGTGGAAGAAAAGCAACAGGCTGAGACAGGTGCAGATCTGCTGCTACTTTTGTCTGGAATTTGATGGACTGTTCTACAAATCTGCCTATTTCGATTCTATGTCGTGTTATTATGTGATATCCACTATCTTTTCCTTTTCATTTTGTAACAGCGTTTGACTTGTACTAAGGGCATAGAGTGTTATTACTCTGAACAAGTATAGGATGATACATGGATAAAGTTAGAAAAGAGATAACAGGATTCCTAGCGGGTAGCTGTCTAAGTCAGTTTGTTGGATAGCGTGTAGAGCAAGCTCATTTCTTTTATGCATGCATGCATGTATGTATGTATTTATGCATTTATTTACAGTTATTTACAGTTTGTTGACTAGGTAGGCGGACAGATCATGACACAGTTTTCAGCAGTGACTCAAGTTTGGATATGAGCAGTTTAGTAGCAGTAAGAGCGCACATTTGATTGATGGCAGGAACAGCCTATGATATTATCCACTCTACAGACTATATGCTGAGTACTTTACAGAAAAAATTGTGCTTGACAGATTTTTTACATTTACAAAAGAATCACTTACTTGTTCAGTTTTACATAGAGAGGAGAGCGGTTTACAATGAAAGCAATATTTGTCACATAATGACACATGATTAGATCACATAGATTCTATAACTACAGGGCAGAAAAACTATCAAAAATAAAATAGTGTGTGGATTTGTCACACTAGATATTTTTACTTGAAATATCAACACTCAAAATGCTGAGTGCCAACACCCCCCCCCCCAAAAGAAATAATAATAAACCATCACAGCTAAAGGTGAAGAGCAACTCTTAAACATCAGTCTTCTCCTTTAAGCTTGATTTTTGCAGCCCCCCTGCACTCCCTGATATTTTCAAGGGCAAGCCCCCCACACCCCCGTAGCTTATATATACTAACTCCAAGATCACCATACAACAAAGGAAAGGGAATATTCCAGGAAATGGCAATTTCAGCTTAGTATATTTATTCTCTGCATTTTGGGACTTGCGGCTGTGGCTCCTGCAGTACTACTACAACTACTTCCACCACTACGGTCATGAGGAGATTACTTAGATTCAAAGTTTACAAATTAGAAAGAGGACTGGACTTCCTATGTCCCTTTGATTATAAATTTGTTTAGAGATTAGGGATAGGAGAAAGAAGGGATGGAGATGAGATGAGAGTGGGTGTTCAACTAAATATAAGTAAAAAAAAAAAACAATAGAATTGGCCCAAAAATAATAAAATAATACCAAACAGCCTCCAGGATAGGAGATGAATAAAGAGAAATGAGATAGACTAAATGCAGCCAATATGAGTCAGTTAATGCATGATGCAGGCAAGTAGAGAAAAAGAGAGAGAGAGAGAGAGAGACAGGCTGACAAAGGAAATTCTTAGATGAAAAACTGACCAGGATTCAAAAGTATAGAGATGAGGGGCATAAGAGACTGGGAGCTTGTAATAAGCCAAAGCAGGCCAAATTTAACAACCAATTAAAGTATGGAGAGGTGTCAGAGAAAAAATGGTAATAGAAATACTGCACAAAATAAAAGGCAGTTTGATGTGTTTGCACAGGCAAAGTGGGCAAATATGTGACGTGAAGCCATATGAGGAGGAAGCATAGTTAGTGTATAACTATGCAGGTTACTAGTAAGAATGTAAAACTTGGGAGTGAAATCACCAGTTTATGTAGGAAATTGCATACTTCAAATATCAGCCCCTCACAGGGAGATAGCTAAATAATTTGGATTAAAAGTGAGACTAATTTGACAGAAGATAAAGTATAATGCTGGATGAGTGAGTAACATGTCATGAGGATGAAAAGGTTATTAGTGGGTCATAAACTGGTAAGGCCACAGACCTGGATGGATTTGTTTTAGAGTTTTTAAAGATGGTAATGAGAAGTGTGTGTGTGTGTGTGTGTGTGTGTGTGTGTGTGTGTGTGTGTGTGTGTGTGTGTGTGTGTGTGTGTGTGCCTGCTGCATTTTAGCATTTTGTTATGTTTTAGTAATAGCAATGCAAACATTAGTTTTTTTTAAATAATTATTACTCAGTAATTGTGAAGGAATAAACATCTGAATAGTTAACACAAATAAAACAATGCCTATGTAACACAGCAACACTACTGAAGAAATCACCTTTGTTAATTAATTTTGTATTTTCATAACTGTAATTATTATTATTATTATTATTAGAAGTAGTAGCAGTAGGAGAAGCAGAAGTAGTAATAGTAGGAGTAGCTGTATAAGTAATAGTAGTAGTAGTTGTAGTAGTAGTAGAAGCAGAAATAGTAGATTTAGAAGGGATTGGTAGTAGTAGTAGTAGTAGAAGTATCAATAGCATTAGTAGTATTAGAGTAGTAGTAATAGTGGAGTAGTAGTAGTAGTGGTACTACTACTAATAGTAGTGCAATAGTAGTGGCTGGTGGCAGTTGTACTACTAATAGTAATAGTTGTGAAGAAGTAGCAGTAGTAGTAGTAGTTGTGGGCGTGCTACTAATAGTAGTAGTAGAAGTAGTAACTGGTAGTAAAGTAGTAGTACTACTAATGGTAGTAGTAAGTAGTAGTACTGGTAGTAAAGTAGTAGTACTACTAATAGTAGTAGTGAAGTAGTAGCACTGGTAGTAAAGTACTACTACTACTAGTAGTAGTAGTAGTGGTACTGGTGAGTAAAGTGGTGGTATTACTAATGGTAGTAGTAGAGTAGTGGTGCTGGTGAGTAAGTGGTAGCACTACTAGTGGTAGTAGAGTAGTAGTGCTGGTAGTAAAGTGGTGCTGCTGGTAGTAGTGGAGTAGTACTGGTGGTAAAGTGGTGGTGCTATGGATAGTGGTGGTGGAATGGTGGTGCTGGTGGTGAAAGTAATGCTAATAGTGGTGGTAAAGAGTGGTGCTGGTGGTAAGTGGTGGTGCTAATGGTGGTAGTGGAGTGGTGGTGCTGGTGGTGAAGTGGTGGTGCTACTGGTGGTGGTGGAGTGGTGGCACTGGTGGTGAAGTGGTGCTACTGCTAGTGGTGGTGGAGTGGTGGTGCTGGTGGTAAGCAGTGTTACTAAGTGGTGGTAGAAGTGGTGGTGCTGGTGGTAAAGTAGTAGTGCTACTAATAGTAGTAGTAAAGTGGTAGTACTGGTGGTAAAGTAGTAGTACTACAAATAGTAGTAGTAGAAGTAGTAGTACTGGTAGTAAAAGTAGTAGTACTACTAATAGTAGTAGTAGAAGTAGTAGTACTGGTAGTAAAAGTAGTAGTACTACTAATAGTAGTAGTAGAAGTAGCAGTAGTAGTAGTATGAGAAGTAGCATATTACAACAGCAGGAAAGTGAGAGGTTAAAAACTGCGGAGGATATAGACCTGCGATTTTCAGATTGATATGTGTTGAGCTGTTTAATAGCTGCATAATTCGTCTATTTATTTTGGATCGTTATATGTGCAGCTTTTTACTTCTTATTGTTTTTATTCATGCTCTCTCTGTCATTTTCTGTCATTCCTGCATGACTGTTTTGTTACATAATAAATTTACGTGTGTGTGTGTGTGTGTGTGTATGTGTGTGTGTGCACGTGTGTGTGTCTACATATATATAAATGGCTAAATTTGATTAGCTTGTTGACTCACTACATTAGCAAACATTACATCCATCACAAAGAATCAAAATTAAATCAGTCAACATGCTGGTAAGAATTCACCAAGCACAAACCTTGATGCATGCAAAACAGAATAAAAAAACATTTTTTGCAGGGTAGAAGGCCTGCCTGCACTCTCTAAGTTGGGGGCTGCTGCACCATACCCCCTGCAAATTATATGTACCAACAGTGAGATAGCAAAACAGTGAGAAAAGAGCAAAATCCAACTCCCCACTGTATAGCTATCCCAAATGCAAAGCAACTGGCATCCTGCGATTAACTGGCAGTTAGAAAAACAACCCTGCTAAGAAAACGTTTGCTCTAATGGATGTATGATTAAACCCACCATGCCCAGATATTATATGGGTGTACTTATGTTTGTTGAGTAACCCATACGTTGACCTAGATGTTGACAGCAAAATTCCAACAAAGTGAACGTCTACACTCTACTAACATGCATGTGTCGAGAAAGATCCTCAGAGCATTCAACCCTTAAACTAAAAAGAAATACAAAAACATTTTTTCTTAGAGTAAGGTCCCTTTCACCACCCACACCCCTGATAATTATATATACTAACTCTGAGATTGCAAAACATTGAGGAAAGACCATATTACCATACCCAGAGAATTGTGTGATCTTTCATACTTGTAGACCATCTACTTATTCGATCAAATGCAGTTGATTAATCATATGTCATCCAAGGACATATTTGACTAAACACAGGGCACACATATGTGTAGATGTATATATATATATATATATATATATATATAGAGAGAGAGAGAGAGAGAGAGAGAAAGAGAGAGAGAGAGAGAGAGATGGGGAGAGAGAGAGAGAGAAAGGCTGCATGTATATATAGTAAATGCATACATAAACCAGCTACATAACTCCATATTTATTCATTTGTCATGGGTTACTATGTTAATTACTCATGAATTTTATTTGTAAGGAAAGTTAATTCAAAACTACTGTGCATATGTAATGTAACACTTCACAGGAAATGAGCATAATGGTTATACTTTGTTATTATTGCCATTCAAGAACTGTTGTGGAAGAAAAGCAACAGGCTGAGACAGGTGCAGATCTGCTGCTACTTTTGTCTGGAATTTGATGGACTGTTCTACAAATCTGCCTATTTCGATTCTATGTCGTGTTATTATGTGATATCCACTATCTTTTCCTTTTCATTTTGTAACAGCGCTTGACTTGTACTAAGGGCATAGAGTGTTATTACTCTGAACAAGTATAGGATGATACATGGATAAAGTTAGAAAAGAGATAACAGGATTCCTAGCGGGTAGCTGTCTAAGTCAGTTTGTTGGATAGCGTGTAGAGCAAGCTCTGAGGAAGAATAATAGCTCAAGTGATCGTTCTTCACTTTACCTTATCTTAAGATACACGCAAACACAATATCCTTCTCATACCTCACAAATGTACAGAATCTCACAGAATGTCCAGATTTTGGCCTCATATTTTTGGTCCATTTTTTCATAAAATTGTGGTTTTCTGACAAATTAGTGGCAAATCATTGAAGATTGAAGCTAGAAAATGCAGACATTTCAGTTTCAGACTCCATATCCTTCAGTAAATTCATGCTAATGCAAAACCTGTTATTCTATCAATGTACTGAGATTGTAAGAGCAATATTTAAAAATTATCCCTATTGTCGGGCCTTTGTTCCATTTTTTTTTATGGCTTTGTCCAGATTTCTTGCTCTAAGAGATTGAGAGGTATGTTCCTTGTCAGTGTTTACTTATGAGGTGGTCTGATCCTGCAGCCTTTTGGAAGGAGAGAGGCACACCTTATGCATCTTTTTGAGGTGCAGTGACCAACTGTGAGTTATTAAGTCCATCATATTACTGTTTCTAAATCCCTTGAGGACCAAATCAGGATTAATTTCTTACAAATGAACTTCATGTAAGACAGGAATTGAAACTGACATGATCAGGCAGCCACAGAAAACAGAGACAGCGGCGGAGCTAACAGTAAGTGTAAACCTGGATGAACATTATACAAAATGTTCAGGTTCACAAATACCAACATTGAAGGGTAGCTCTTGTTCATATGCTAATGTTTAAGAATATAGTAAACAGTGTTTTCACAATTTGTATTTAATTTCTGCCTTGCACTGGTACAGTGCTACATATATCACCATTGTAAGATTACAATTATTATGGTTGTCAGTAATAAGAGCTAAGGCATAGTCCTTGAGGAGAAGATAGTTTAAATACTGAAGGCTAGATGAACAATGTACAGGCAGGCGGAAGCTGAGGGATGCATCAAAGATGAAACACAATATTGGAAAAGGACTCTGGAAGAAGGAAAGATTAGAAGACTACTACTAGGGGTCTACAACTCACACAGCATTATGCTATGGGGGTCTGCAACTCACTTATCATTATGCTATGGGGGTCTGCAACTCACGCAACATTATGCTATGGGGGTCTGCAACTCACTTATCATTATGCTATGGGGGTCAGCAACTCACTTAGCATTATGCTATGGGGGTCTCCAACTTACTTATCATTATGCTATGGGGGTCTACAACTCACGTATCATTATGCTATGGGGTCTGCAACTCACTTAGCACTATGCTATGGGGGTCAGCAACTCACTTAGCATTATGCTATGGGGGTCTCCAACTTACTTATCATTATGCTATGGGGGTCTACAACTCACGTATCATTATGCTATGGGGTCTGCAACTCACTTAGCACTATGCTATGGGGGTCTGCAACTCATGTAGCATTATGCTATGGGGGTCTGCAACTCACGTAGCATTATGCTATGGGGGTCTGCAACTTTCTTATCATTATGCTATGGGGGTCTACAACTCACGTATCATTATGCTATGGGGGTCTGCAACTCACGTAGCATTATGGTATGGGGTCTGCAACTCACGTAGCTTTACGCTATGGGGGTCTGCAACTCACTTAGCATTATGCTATGGGGGTCTGCAACTTACTTATCATTATGCTATGGGGGTCTACAACTCACGTATCATTATGCTATGAGGGTCTGCAACTCATTTAGCATTATGCTATGGGGGTCTGCAACTCACGTAGCATTATGGTATAGGGCCTGCAACTTACGTAGCATTATGCTATGGGGGTCTGCAACTCACGTAGCATTATGCTATGTTGGGGTTTCAAATAAGAGACATTAAGAGAAGCAGAGTGAAAACAGGTATCGTAGGAGGAGGGCAAGATTGAACTGTGCCCAAAGAAATTAATGAACACATCAAAGGAGGTTGTTAGAGGGATGGAGTCTTGAGGAAATAAGCAAATTATATCAGGATAAGATGCTAAGTGGTAATGAAGTGGTAGGTTATGTTGCAGGCATAAGATTCGCAAAAAAGAATGAAAATCAGAGATGGAGTATTAGACATTAGAAAAGATACGAGATAGGAGAGTGCAAAGTATATGGAACAAACAGCCATTCCTACCCAACAGAGTTAAAAAGGTATTTCAAACGATTTGAAGAAAAGCAGGGAATATAATTATTTTACAACATCTGAAACTTAAGATTATGGATGCATACAGCTTGGTATGGACAGAACATTAAACAGCAGAGACATATCCTATTCCAGGGGTAGAATATAGGACTGCCACATTATTTATGACAGGGGGATGCATTACAGAAGAGATTAGCTAAAAAATGATACTCATAATGGATTATTTGAAAAGGTAGCATCCACAGTATTAGAAGGGGAAAGGGGTGGGTATACACCACATAGGGATGATGAACAACCTTGTTGTGACTTCTTAGGTTATTTTTAGATTAGGAGAAAGTAAAGGTGTGATATGGAAGTAGAGGAAACTGTGAAAGATTTTGAGGAGACAATAAATAAACCTGGAGAGATGTTATGAAGGTCGCTTTAAAGGAGAAGCTGATGATAGCAGTGGAGAAAAATGGGAAAATCACTAGGTTAAAGAAACACTTATTAGTGGTACAGTGGGGATCATGAAGAAAAAATGAGTTGGAAAAAGAACATGAAGAAGATAAACAAAAGGAACTAAGGCTTAGATATAAACTAGAAGGAATGAAATCAGATATAAAAGCAAACATATCTAAAGATAGAATTTTGGAGGGTGCAAGGGGAAGGGTTTGAAAAATATCTAACAAAAGAGATCTAGAAAAAGAGAAAAGATGAGGTGATGAAGGCAATTTTGACCCTGAAGAAGGCTGAGGAAAAAATGAGGTAGTAATAAAAAGGTGTAGACCATATATAAGATATTGAACAAGTCAGGAGAAGATGGTAATAAAGAATGGTATAAAGGAGAAGAAGGCGGTAAGAAGGTCCTGAGGCCTAATGGAATGCAAAGACTAGAAGAAGCTTTTTTTATTTTACTTCTCCAAATACCACACCCCTCTCTGCTACACCTCTGGTTAATCTTTGCCTCTTGTCTTTGGCCTTGCAGTGTAAATCTGTAGCTACTTTCTAGCAATCCCAGTTATATTCTTTGGACAGGCAGGCCAAAACTACTCAAGCAGTCATGCCTTGTGGGTTAATGGTAACAGGGAAGAAGGACTCAAACACTTCCTGTGTTGTCCATTACCTTACTTGGATAGAAGGAAGTTTCTTTGCTCACCAGTGGGAGTGGGGAGCCTTGAGCAGCCTACTTGTCCTTGGGGGAAGTGACCTCACCACAATAAGCTGTAGTAATTGGTTGTTTAGGACCATTTCTAGCTCTTTTGTAGTTCACTGTTTAAAATCCGCCTCTGGGCATTTTTTTCTGGCTATAGTGCTCAGACAAGCTCCATGTGGGTTTACAGAGTGGTCCTAGCAGCAGGGAACTCAGAAAAGCGACTATCTTCTGGATTTAAGTATCTTTGCTTTTTTTTCACTTGAAATAGCTTCTGTAGCTTACCTTGAACTAGCCTGAACTGTTTTTTAACTGATTGCTGCATTATTTTAAAATCTGCACTTAAAGTTACATTTTAGTTGAATTTGATCGAAAGTTTGCATGTTTGTTTGTTTAATTTAACTGTGGAGGCTGCCCACTAAAGTGTGCTAGCCTGTGTAACTAATTTATCACTGTTTCTGCATTTTCTGTGTGTTTCTACCAAAAAAACAAAAAAAACCCCAAAAAATAATCCTTGTTTTCCCGCCTTCCTCGACTAGTTTAGACCAGTTTACAGGCATTGCTGTATTCTGGGCTGTGGTGTAGTTCCTGTGGTGTCCATTACCTTACTTGGATAGAAGGAAGTTTCTTTGCTTACCAGTGGGAGTGGGGAGCCTTGAGCAGCCTACCTGTCCTTGGGGGAAGTGACCTCAGCACAAGAAGCTGTAGTAATTGGTTGTTTGGGACCATTTCTAGCTCTTTTGTAGTTCACTGTTTAAAATCTGCATTTGCACGGCTTTGCGCAGTCATGCGCATAGCGCAGCACCGGTTAAACAAGGTTAAACTTTTTCTGGCTCCGCCAAGTCTGCTCTTCAAATTTTCCCTTAAGGAAGCTCTACTCTTAGTATAACCAGACTACTCACTGTATTATGGGCCTAGCACTTGTTCTCAATACTTCTCTACTAAGTAAGCACTCTCATACTAAGTAAAGCACTACATCTACTTACCACCCCTGTGAATATCCACTTCCCTTAAAGGTATACCACTCCCTTATACTGTTCTAGCATGTCGAGTGGTAGATTACTGGCGTCGTCTCCAGTTCAGCTGGTCAATCTGGGTATCTTGAGACAATGCTACAATTGTCTCATGTACACAAACAACCCGCTCCTCCTCCCAACAAACACAAATACATGTGAAAGATGCAACTATATAGCCAAACTGGAGGCTGAACTCTCTCAACTCAGGGCTGGCATGACCAGACAGGAGGAGATGGCAACCACACACACAACAATCCCAGTCCCACATAGACCTACCACAACTGCAAACCAAACACATAAAAACACAAAGACATACTCGGAGGCTCTAATAAAAAACTTTCCCAAAACAACAGAGGCTCTCAAAGCAGACATCCAAAAATCCACCACCTCAAAACAAAACACATGCAACACATACTTCAATAAATCAGTGTGTTGACCAATCGTAGCCCTTAAGGCTAAACACCTTGCCTGATACACTAGTAATAGGTGACTCCATAGTCAGACACACTGATGTCCCACTGACCAGGCTGAACAAGGAGAAGGTGACTGTGAGCTGTCTATCGGGAGCTAGGATCCGCCACATAACACATGCACTCAGCTCACTCCAAAGCAAGTACAAATATGACTCCGTCATTGTCCATGCTGGTGTGAATGACCTGAGATGTACCTCCCTGGACTACATGAAAAGAGACATAGAGGAGCTCTCCGATTATGTAGCCCAGGCTGGTATGACTCTGACCCTGAGCAGCATCTTGCCCTCACCAAGAATGATACCACAATACAAAGACAAGATGATCAGCTTTAACAATTGGCTCAAATACTGGTGTCATTCTAAGGGGATCCAATGTCTGTCAGCCTGGGATGATATGTTGGACAAGCGACGTTGCTTCGCAAGGGATGGCTTACACCTGTCACCACTGGGCTTCCGGATATTGGCTAAGGCTCTTGCCACCCCCATAGTGCCTTTTTTAGGCAAGGCTCAAAAGACAAACCCACCTCCTTAGAAAACAAAAATGGAAAAAAACTAAGGGTAATGCTGCTCAACGCCAGAAGTCTAAATCTCAAGATGCAGGCACTTGATGCACTCCTCAGCATGGAGAACATCGACGTCTGTGCAGTAACTGAAACCTGGTTCAAGGCTCCTGAGAGCACCCCAGCGCTACCAGGCTATACCTTGTATTATGCTTTTTGGCCCCAAAACCCGGGCCGAACCACAAAGGGAGGGGGAGTGTCCATATTCATAAAGGACACCCACACCTCCAGGTTAGTAGCAACACATGAAGCATCAGAGACCATACAGGTACAACTAACCATAGGCAAAACTGCTATACAACTGGTAGCATGTTACAGACCACCCTCCCAATCTCAAGAACCCCATTCAGCCTTCCTGAAGACATTGGAGGATATGAATGTATCACAAAATACCATCATACTGGGACACTTCAACTACCCAAACATAGATTGGGTACATTATTCTAGCCCTAATACCCTAGCCCAAAGGTTCCTGGAATTCATTAATTCAAATGCACTGGAACAACTAGTCACCTCTCCCACTAGGGGAGATAATATACTAGACCTGATCATCACAAACATGGGGACAAAATGCTCCACACCGGAAGTATACCCCTCACTAGTGAGATCTGACCACAAACTAATCACCCTGGATATACATATCCTACCTCCACCCCCAGCACAAAAGATCACAGTGAAAAACTTCTCAAAAGCAGACTTCACTCTTCTTAAGACTGAGATGGTATCCTTTAAGCCCACTGTGCCAGTGGATACCACATCCCACAATGCCGAATCCTTCACAAATGCTTTCTATGGACATCTCCAAGAATGCATGGATCATGCAATCCCAAACAAATCCAAGTCCCTCTCCACCAAATGTAAGCGTCCTGTCTGGTGGACCTCAGCCATAAACAAATTGTATAACAAAAGAAGGAAGCTACTGCACGTCAGAGCGAAATCCCATGAAGGGAAGACATCTCTGATCAACATTAGCAGAAAACTACGTTCTCTCATAAAAACATCCAAGGCAAACTTTGAGAGAAAAATCGCTAAGGACACTAAAGATAACTACAAAGCCTTCTTCAGCTATGTTAGAAACCTGGGCGGAAACCCTCAGATATGGTCAGAGTTGGTTCACAACAACAAAAAATACACTGAACCCACAGATATTGCCAACATTCTGGCTGACAGGTTCAGTGCAAATTTCTCCCCTCCTTCACCCCCAAAAGAAGAAATACTTATCCCAGCTGAATGTAATCTCCCTGTCATCTCAGATGTCCAAGCGAGAACTGCCCTAAACAAAGCAAAAAACACAGCATCAATGGGACCTGACGGTATCCCGGGGTGCGTGTTATGTGAACTCCAAGAGGAGCTAAACCCACACATAAAAATGCTATTTAACCTTAGCCTTACTTCGGGATATGTACCTGAACACTGGCGTACAGCAACAGTGGTCCCACTCCACAAGGGGTGCCTCTACAGACCCTGGAAACTACCGCCCCATAAGCTTAACTAGCCTCGTCTGCAAAGCTATGGAAAGAATCATTATGGAACTCATAAACAGAGACATAGGGGACCTACAGACACTTGACCCCACCCAGTTTGGCTTTGTAAAGGGCAGATTCTGCCTTTTAAACCTGGTTGACTTTTTCAAAACAGTCACTAGAGCCATTGATGAGGGCAAAGCAGTCCATACAGCATACCTGGACTTGGCTAAGGCCTTCGACACAATACCCCACTCAGGCATCATAGATAAGCTAAACAGCTTAAAAGTAAACCCTTATGTCACTAGATGGGTTGCAAACTGGCTAAAGGACAGAGCCCATAAAGTTAAAATCGCTGGAGCAATGTCAGACTCAAAGCCAGTCACAAGTGGTGTCCCACAGGGATCTGTCCTGGGACCCCTCTTGTTCGTCATTTATTTCTCAGATGTTAAAGCAAACATGGGAGGGCTGTGGCTGACAAAGTTCGCAGATGACTGCAAACTAGGCGCCATAGTCGATACACCAGCAGACACACACATCCTACAAAAAGGCCTCACTGAAATGGACAACTGGTGCTGTAGTCACGGCCTTAAACTAAATGCCAAAAAATGTATAGTCATCCCTTTTGGAAAAAACAAAGTACCAACAAATTATCACATAGACAGCAACCCACTGAGTACGGAAAAAGTAATCAGAGACCAAGGGACCCAAGTAGACAGCGACCTCTCATTTGACACCCACGTTGCCAAAGTGGTTAGAAAAACATTCTACCTTGCACACCTCATCATGAAGGGATTCACATCCAGATCCAAGGATGTCATTGTACCCCTATATTCCTCCCTCATCAGACCCATGATTGAGTACAATGCCCCATTTGGTATGTACCTCACTCGGCATTTGCAACAGCTGGAGAGACCACAAAAGTACCTCACCAAAAGGATCAAGGGTCTCCAACATATGTCTTATTCTGCCAGACTAAAGAAACTTCAGCTCTATTCAGTAGCATACCGCCTGCTCAGAGGTGATCTCTGCCTGACGTACAAGGCCATGTCCAATCAGGATCTGATGGACTTGCTCCACCTCAAAAAATCCAAATCCATCAGGACCACGAGAGCTAAAGACTTAAACCTCGGCACAAGTATGAATAGGACATGCTGGAGGGATAGATTCATAACCCAGAGGCTTCCCATGATTTGGAACAGGATCCCAGTTCGTATTAGGCAGAGCCCCTCACTGACTCTCTTCAAGAGAAATCTTGATGAGTGGATGGGAGATCGTAAGTTTACCCCAGGGGTCACATCTGTGTCACTGCTAGACAGGGGCACAGTAAACTAATTCTATTATATAAGGGGACCTTCATTGTGTCACTACTAGACAGAGGCACAGTATTCTAGATTTATTCTGTACATTTTTGTACCATTTCATAGGGTGGCAAAAGCCACATCACTATGGCTAGGCTTACAAATGCCCCAGGGCAGATAGCCTAGTACTATACTATGAAACTAAACTATGAATGGGGAGTAGCAGCTGGATGGTGGTAGCCATCAAATACTGGTGCTGGCCAGAAAGTCTATTACCTAGGAGGAGCAACTTAAAATAATGTCAGATATTGTGTCACCCTCCCTGACACTATATCTGGACTGCAAGACACATAATCTATACAAGTGGTCACACAGGGAGTGAACCTTTACCGCACTCTACCCACACACTACCTAGGCTAGGAGAGCAGATGGTAAAGAACTCGGTCCTATTCTCCTATCAGATATCTAATCCAGGTGTCTAAGTGCATTCCCAAACTTGAGTCGCTCACAGTACAGATGATGTATTCCCTCTGCACCATTGTACTATTTTAGACTGAACCATGAAACTGAAATAAGGATACACCAGTGAGTGCGCATATAGTTAGCCATTAGACTTTCATAAATGGGGAGGAGAAGAAGACATTATGAAGGTGTTCTTGGATGAACTTAAAGCACTGGGGATAGTGGCAAAGCAACAGTGTTAGTAAGAGTGTATCTGAATCTGAAGAAACAAATATATGATAGAGATGCCATGAACTTTGCTCTATTTATTTGAACCATTGTGGACATGAAATTCATACAGAAGCACTAACCAGAGGAATGGAAAGAGGGCAAGAGAGCCTTGTCAGTCCCAGGTAGGTGACAGAAAACAAGAAAGAAATAAAAGTTTTCCTGAGTAGAGTTGAGTCAAAAGATTTGGGAGTACATGGATATTTTTACCTAACATTAATGAAATTGTTTGTTTTGGTAGCTTTGGATTTTCTGAAGTGAGTATATTTTAAGTGTCGAATAAGGGATTGACTTAGAATGGTTGGTAGATGCGATGTACAACAGATACCTAAATGGAACTGTTATGTACTTAAGATATAGAATCAAATAATGCAGCAGTAGTTTAAACAAAAAGGCAGGGGTGTCCACTGCCTCGAGTCTTTTTGTCCTTGTTACGAAGAACATGGCATGGCATGGGGGATGAGGGATGGCCTGCATTAAAGGGGAGCTGAACAAGGTAGTAGGTCTGGCTACACATGTTTACAAACATGGCTGACAATATCTAGACACTATTATACAGTGTGATGGAACATTTTGAAGCATTTGTAACATTTTCAAGACTGCAAGGCAACAGGAAGACAACAGTTTGGGTAAAATTGAGAAAATTGGAGTAAAGATTGGTTGCAAAGGTGCAAATCAGAACATTAGTCAAAATCTGCTTTTGATGTTGGAGATTCACTGAGATACATGATTAAGAGGAACACAAGAACACTGAAAAAGAAGATGAGTATGTAGAGAGAGGTGTAAATGAAAACATCTCCAAGTCAGGGAAAGAAAAAACAAATAAAATGATGATCACAGCCTTTGTATTAGATAATATGGGACACCTTCCAGTTCACACGATGGATAATGATATGTTAATAATCCAGAAAGAACTGGAGTATATTGTGTTTGCAGGAAAAGCAGACACTTACACATGCAGATGATTGGTTTGATTATCATTATGGGCTGTACAGATAAATAAAAGAGACATGGTAACATGTTTACAAGGAAGAATTAGTCAGAGGAACTACTGGGTGATATCATGAGAGATATAAATGACGGATGCAGTGAAAGGAGGATATATTAAGAATGGAACCTAGGGAGTTCGGTGTGAGTTCATAGGTTCATAGGTTCATAGGTTCATACTAGGCTATCTGCCCGAGGGCATTTACAAGCCTAGCCCATAGTTTTGTGGCTTACGCCACCCCTTTAGTATGGGGAACTATACCCATTATTTTGCTGTGCCTCTGTTGAGCAGTGACACTGAGGTAATCCCTGGGGTATATCTGCGATCTCCCATCCATTGGTCAAGATTTCTCTTGAACAAGGCCAGCGAGGTGCTCTGCCTCACATATACCGGGATTTTATTCCACAGCATAGGGAGTCTTTGGGTGATGAATCTATCCCTCCAGCACGCCCTATTAATAGCCGTGTCGAGGTTTAAGTCTCCCGCTCTTGTGGCTCTGACGGATCTAGATTTTTTGAGGTGAAGCATATTCATCAAATCTGGGTTTGACATGGCCTTGTATGTTAGGCAAAGGTCACCTCTGAGCAAGCGTGCGACTGAATAGAGCTGGAGTTCTTTCAGTCGGGCAGCATAGGACAGATGTTTGAGACCCTTTATCCTTTTGGTGAGGAACTTTGTGGCCTCTCCAGCTGCTGCAATTGTCGGGTCAGATACATTCGAATGGGGCATTGTACTCAATCATTGGTCTGATGAGTGATGAGTATAGGGAGACTATGACCTCCCTTGATCTAGATGAGAATCCCTTCATGATAAGGTGGGCAATGTAGAAGGTCTTCCTAACTACTTTAGCTACATGGGTGTCGAATGACAGACTACTATCAACCTGGGTCCCCAGGTCCCTGATAACTTCTTCTGTACTCAGTGGATTGCCACCTATTTGGTAGCTAGGGGTAACCTTGTTTTTCCCGAAGGGTATGACTATGCATTTTTTGGCATTTAACTTTAGGCCATGGCTCTGGCACCAGTTATCCGTTTCTGTGAGACCCTTCTGAAGGATATCTGTGTCAGATGTGTTTTCTACTATGGTGCCCAGTTTGCAGTCATCTGCAAACTTTGTTAGCCATAACCCTCCTGTGTTTGCTTGTACTTCAGAAAAGTAGATGCCAAACAAGAGTGGGCCCAGGACTGAGCCCTGTGGTACACCACTTGTGACAGGCTTTGAGTCTGACATGGCGCCAGCAACTCTGACCCTGTGGGTTCTGTCACTCAGCCAGTTTGCAACCCATCTTGTGATGTATGGGTTAACATTTAAGCTGATGAGTTTTTCAATGATACCCGAGTGGGGTATTGTATCAAATGCCTTCGCCAGATCGAGGTAGGCTGTATGGACTGCCTTTCCCTCATCAATGGCTTTGGTGACTGTTTCGAAAAAGTCAACCAAGTTTAGAAGGCATGATCTGCCTTTGACAAAGCCAAACTGGGATGGATCCAAAGTCTGCAAATTCCCTATGTCTTTATTTATGAGGTCCATTATGATCCTCTCCATGGCTTTGCAGATAAGGCTTGTCAAGCTAATGGGTCGGTAATTTCCAGGGTCGGTGGAGGCACTGCCTTTGTGAAGTGGGACCACAGTTGCAGTGCGCCACTCCTGGGTGCGTATCCAGAGGTAAGACTATGATAAAACAGCTGTCCTAGCTGTGGGTTTAATTCCTCATTGAGTTCGTGGAGCACACAGCCGGGGACACCATCAGGTCCCATGGATGCTGTGTTTTTTGCTTTGGAGAGAGCAGTTCTCACTTGGGCATTGGAGATGTTTGGGGGCTGCAATCGCTTGGTATAGATATCTTTCCTTTTGGGGGAGGGAGAAGTTTGCACTGAACCTGTCAGCCAGTATGTTGGCAATGTCTGTAGGATCAGTAATCTTCACATCATTTTGAACTAGTTCTGAGCATATCTGGGAGTTTCCTCCCAGGTTTCTAACATAGCTAAAGAAGGCCTTATGATTGTCTTTTGAGTCTTTAGCTATTTTTCTCTCAAAATTTGCTTTGGATGATTTTATGAGAGCTCTTAGTTTTTACTTATAGTGATCAAGGGTGTCTTACCTTTTAAGGATTTTGCTCTATCTTGTAGTAGCTTCCTCCTTTTGTTGTAGAGTTTGTTTATGGCTGGGGTCCACCAGAGTGGACGCTTGCCTTTGGTACAAAGAGTCTTTGTTTTGCTTGGGATTGCCTTATCCATGCAGTCCTGCAGGTGCTGGTAGAAGGCATTTGTAAGTGATTCAGCGGCTTGAGTACTGTTTTCCGTCGGCTCGGGGGCCTTAAAGGAGACCACACTAGTCTTTAGAAGTGTGAAGTCGGCTTTCGAGAAGTTCTTTACTGTGGTCTTTTTTATTTCAGGTGGGGGTGGGATGAGGACCTCCAGCGAGATTAGTTTGTGATCTGATCTCACCAGTGAAGGGGTTTAATGACAAATGAAGCAAGGGATCCAAAATAATTTGTAAGAGGTGTAAATCTCACATTTGACCATCATGTAGTGGCAGTGGTCAGAAAAGCCTTTTACTTGGTTCATCTCATAAGTAAAGGGATTGCATCCAGAACAAAGGAGGTTATTATCTCTCTGTACTCCTCCCTCATTAGCCCAGTAATTGAGTTCAATGCCCCGTTTGGTATGTAACTCTCCAAATACCTGCACTAACTAGAAAGGCCACAGAAATACCTCACTAAGAGAATCCATGGCTTCCAACACCTGTCCTATGTGGACAGGCTTAAATCACTATCAGTCTACTCTGTAGCATACAGATTGCTCAGAAGTGATCTGTGTCTCGCTACAAGGCAATCTCAGACCCTGCTATACTAGAGATGCTCCATATCCATAAGTCTAACTCCTGGCATAGTACCCAATCGAAAGGCTTAAATCTAATATTGACATTAACAAAACCATGTTCTTTAGATTTGTTATAGGGGAACTTACAATGGGTCTGTATTATAACAGTGAATGCTTAAAATAGCAAATGCTGTATAATTGACCCTAAATGTTGAAATGGCAAAATGCCGAACACACGGAACAGCGATTTTTTTTCCAGGGAAAAAAATCTCTGCTCCAGAAAAAAAAAAAGCAAGCACAAAATAAAGTGGGGGGCTTCGACCCCCACACATCCCCTACTTAAATAGAGCAACTCTGAGATTGCATGTAGGAAATGGCAAAGACCCAAAAATGGCCCAGTGATTTTTTTTTCCCTGGGAAAAAAAATCACTGTTCTGTGCATTCGGGATTTCGTCGTTTTGAACAAAATGGTTCGATTAAACAGCGTTCGCTATTTTAAGCATTCACTGATTTAATAGGGAAGCACTTATGATAGATCGAACTTAAAGGAAGTTAAGGAAGGACTGGAAAGCACTTTTAGATTTTTATTAGGTAGAAGTCAGATATGGGGGTGGAGGAATAAGTGAATTAAAGTAAGGATAACTATCATGGGACTGAATACATAGGAGTACAGAAGGGGGATGTAACTAGAATTTAGGCATGCAAATTGAATGACAGAAACATAAAAAAGGAAGCATAGCTTTGGCTGAGTAGAACAGGGTAAAGCTCAGGCGAAGGACTGGACAGAGAACACATAAGATGATGGGGCACATTTTGTTTTGGCATGTCTGCAGGATTACTATCAATTTCACTTAGGTGAAGTAAAGCCCTGAGTACAGCCCAGATGACCAGAGTTTAACTGACCATTTATGCTCTTGATGAAGCTAGCAGGGGAGTACAGGAGTGGTGGTCCAATGCAGGATCAGTAGAATTAATGTGTGCATGTGTTGGGGACAGGTCTTTAGCTCACCAATGGTAGCCTTCATTAGTAATTGCATGGTAGAAAGTGCAGGAGAAAGTGCACATAGTGGATGGATCTTTTGGATCCCTGCAGTGATGTGTGTGGCTGCTGCAACTGTCCAAGTGGTTGGTACAGACAGACAAATGCCATCATTGCCAGGATGACAGCGAGGGCACAAACAGCTCTCATGGCTGCCTGTATGATGGCCACTCTAGGCAGGTTTCTGCCATGTAATGCACTAGAGTAATCCACTAGTATCAGTAATGAATGTCCAGAGTCCTTTTGGAGGAGACTTGATAGTCAGGAAGCACAGGAACAAGAATCACCTAGATAAAAAAAATTGACTTTCCCTTAGGTTAGTAAATAATAGTCATAATAGTGGGGGAGATTTTTCAGTTATTCACTCGCAACACTGTATTTATTTTATTTATCCGTTGTTGGGCAGATTAGTATCTTAGTTCAGGGGATACCTGAGGTACTATTTGTACTACTAGAGAAACTTTAGCCAGAGCATCAGGAAAGCTCTCCTATCGCTCAGCTGAACAGATTTTTGCAAAATGCCCAGATTTTTTGCCTCATCTTTTTGGTGTGTTCCTCCTAAAACCTGTACTTTTCTGGCAAATAGCTGAGGATTGAAGTAATTAAATAATGACAAACATTTGAGTGTAAGACTCCATATCCTTCAGAAAATGCATGCTAATGCAAAACCTATTATTCTATCAACTTTCTAAGTTTGTTAGAGCAATATTTAAAACCTATTTAAAACCTGTCCCTCCATCATTTTAGGCTTTGTCCAAATTTTTTGCTCTAAGAGGTTGAGAGGTGTGTAATTTTGATAGGTGCTAGGGGATTATTTTTATATCCACCTGAGCTATCACCAACTAAGGTAGATGGTGCCTCAGTTTAACATCTTATCTGAAGATACAATACCCTCAGGAGTACAGCACTCCTCTTTTGCTGCCACTGCAGTGTCAGCAGTCTATCTACCTGCTATAACAATCGAACCCACAACCTTTTGAATTAATGGTGAGTCCTACCTGTTGCACCACTGCCAGTACTCATAGCATTGTATTTCTTCAGTAAGGATATAATGTTAAAGACTGCATGTGTTTATAATTGCTAATAATGTTATGGTAATTTATTATCAAGTACTTTCCAAAAAAATCTAACTAGCCCAGATATCTGATGAAAGACAAACAGAAAAATGGTCTCAAACAGTCTGTGAAATTCAAAGAGTAAGTTAGAAAAGAAGTATGTTATTAAAGTAGGTCATCAAGTAAGCTAACAAAAGCACTGTGTTTTAAACATATGAATCAAGAGGAGGAAACTCAGTCCATTATTTATTTAAGAGTGGTTTAAAGTATATTTGAACCTATTTGTTTGGCAAGTAAGGCCACTGGACAAATTGGCCCTTTTCAGTGACTTGTTCAGAGTTACACACTATTAAATGAAGGTGAAAGCAATCAAATACTTCAGCAACCATGAGCACAAGAAGCCCATCAACAGCTGACTGACTGCCACACCTCTGCAATACACATCAGGCATGTAAATTTTGCTACAGCGTGAGACATATAATTCTTATATTTCTGGGTGGGTAGATTGTTAGTTTTGACAATCAAAATATTTATAAGTTCATAGATAAACACTAGGCTATCAGTCTGCAGATTATTACACACCTAGCTAATAACCAGAAGTAAGAAAAAAATCCTGTTCCTTGTACATGGAAGGTAAAGACCTTAACCATTTTGCCAACCCACCTGCACTGAAGGAGGTTTGGTAGGAAGAGAAGGAGAAGTTAATAAGAATTTCTAGCCACAGTCTTTATGTCAGTTCTTATGACTTTATGACGTTTTGAACCATTACAAGGTAGCATCATGACCAGGTGCTTTCTTTTCCACTTTTTACAATCTGAAACCTCAGCTATAAACTGTATGAAGTTTCAGAATACCCAATTTTTTTAACAGTCTTTTATCTGGAAATAATGTTTAACCTATACTTACAGGCAGGAAAAGGGGTTTAACATGTCCCCCTCATTGGAAGGACAGCTCATCAAAAATTACTGCTTTCATTGTTGGATGTTGGTCCCTGGAAAATGTTATAATTACATACAGCATTGTGGGGCTTGTCCCCCAAAGGTGGTATGAAGGGTGTAGCTACAATCCCAAATGGTCCAACTTGTAATACATTGAGTACTGCTTTTGATTGTACATCTCCACAAGTTATAGATGATCCTGCAGATATAGGCATTCATTTATTTATTCATTTATGCATTATCTGATTACCCTGTTAATAAAAGTCAAGGTATTGGGGGACCCAGAGCTTCTACTAGTATTCAGTGGGTATAAATCAAAGACACTAATATTGGAGAGGCTGCCACTCTGTCACAGAGTGTCACATATTATATTTTTGGGATGAGGAAATAAACTGCAACAACTGGCAAAAGCCCACACAGGTATAATCCAGACATGAAGAGTGCAGGGAAGTTATCCCAGGTAAGAATCATAGGTTCATAGTTTCATAGGTTCATAGGTTGGTTCATAGGTTGGTACTAGGCTATCAGCCCTAGGGCCTATACAAGCCTAGCCATAACAATTCCCTGGCTATTTCTTCCCACATTATTTACTTTCATAGGTTCATAGGTAGGTACTTGGCTATCAGCCCAAGGGCCTACGTAAGCCTAGCCAGCAAGGTTCCATAGCTTACGCCACCCAAGAAAGTTATTTTCCTGTGCCACTGTCCAGCAGAGACACAGAAGTGATCCCCGGGGTGTATTTCCTATTTCCCATCCACTCATCAAGATTTTTCTTGAAGAGTGCTAATGAAGAACTTTGCTTGACATAGATGGGTAGCTTGTTCCAGAGTATATGAAGTCTCTGGGACAGGAATCTATCCCTCCAGCATGTCCTGTTTATTGTGGTGACAAGGTTTAGGTCCCTGGAGCATGTAGCTCGGAGGGATTGGGATTTCTTTAGGTGTAGCATGTCCAACAGCTCTGGGTTAGACATAGCTTTATATGTTAGGCAGAGATCACCTCGGAGTAGGCAATATGGTACGGAATAAAGCTGGAGTTTTTTGAGGCAGTCAGTGTAGGGCATTTGTTTGAGGTCAGTAATCCTCTTTCTGAGGTACTTCTGTGGCCTTTCCAACTGCTGCAGATGTCTTGTGAGGTACATTCCAAAAGGGGCATTGTACTCTATAATGGGTCTAATGAGTGACGAGTAGAGGGGAACAATGACCTCTTTTTTCCTGGATGAGAACCCTTTTATGATGAGGTGTGCCACGTAGAAGGACTTCCTGACTACTGTGATGATGTGACTATCAAAGGAGAGACTACTGTCCACCTGGGTCCCAAGGTCTCTTATTATGCATTTGGTGTTAAGTAGATTGCTGCCTATGTGGTAGTTCATGGGTACAGAGTTTTTACCAAAGGGGATGACACTGCATGTTTTGGCATTGAGCTTGAGGCCATGGTTCTGACACCAGGCATCTGTCTTAGCGAGGCCCTTCTGTAGGATGTCCACATCATTAGGGGACTTGACTATGGCTCCTAGTTTGCAGTCATCTGTGAACTTCATTAGCCAGAGGCCTTCTGTGTTAGCCTGTACTTCAGAGAAGTACATGCTAAACAGGAGAGGTCAGAGGAAGAAACCCTGTGGTACTCCACTTGTCACTGCTTTGAGGTCAGATTTGGAGTATGCAACTTTTACAGTGTGGTTTTTGTCAGTGAGCCAGTTAGCAACCCATCTTGTGACGTAGGGATTTATACCTAGTTTAGTGAGTTTAGCTATAATTCCAGAATGGGGGTTGGTGTCGAAAGCCTTGGCGAGGTCAAGATAGGCTGTGTGAACTACCTTACCCTCATCCATGGCTTTGGTGACTGCCTCAAAAAAGTCGATCAGGTTCAGGAGGCATGATCTGCCTTTCACAAACCCGAACTGGGTGGGATCCAGAGTTTGGAGGTTACCAATGTCTATGTTTATGAGTTCCATGATGATACTTTCCATGGCCTTGCAGACCAGGCTCGTTAGGCTAATAGGTCGATAGTTCCTGGGATCTAAACACTGTACTACATATGATCAAGCTACATTCAATATTGACAGAATAATCTATTTAATCTGACTTTTTCATTAATTTTCATTTCTTTTTGCTTTAGTCCATATGAAGCCTTATATACAAATCACTATCTTCTATGGATTCTGTAACATGACTTCCCTTTGTTGTCCAACTTAACCCTTCCACTTTCAAAACAGCCCTCGTGATTCATTAACAGTGCAGCCACATCATAGCCAAGCCAACACTATTTACCTTCTTAGCACTACGAACAGCATTTCCAATCACATATGCATACAGCCAAGGCACTTTGCATAGTAAGGGGCCTCTCCTCACAGCCATAGCACATGTTTACTTCCAGATAATAGCAAGCTACCTTGTGGCCACATCTAAATGCAATAAGTAAACAATGACTGTGCATCCAAAACCACAGTAGCTGATGTGAGTGTGTGCACAGATTTTTAAGGATGATGTCTACAACACCAGCAAATGCATACATAAATATAAGAGTAATGGAAATGCATGCAACACAGAAGCTGACACTGAGGTTGAGACCAACATAAGTCATGGAAAAAGTGAACATTAAAGTGCAAAGTGAGTTGTGTAACAACATTAGATAGAAAGGTATACCTTATTTGTCTATTGAATTATACATGGGAGATGTGGGATATAACGTAATACAATAATGTGATGTAACACACCAAATGAACAGCAGGAGGTAAGTGCAGTCATGCTATATCATGAAGGTCATTAAAACACAAAATTATTGTTTGTCCCAAAGTGGGTTAGTGCAGCACATCAGTCCAAATGCCAGTGTATCTAGCCATTACAACCTCATATCCTCAAATACCCATCTCAACAGTGTTAGAAAAATCCAGAAAAAAATGAATTATGTCAGAAAAAATGACAACATTCTTCCCATAAAGTAACTGTACAGTTGACATTACAGGAAATGTAACACATGACATCACTTAAAGAGAAACAAAAAGAGGAATGAAACCAAACCCCTGCCTATTTCACTGATATGACCTAGACCATTGTACGATGTGCTGCACTAACCCACCAACAGTGGTCCCTCTCCACAAAGGTGGTGCCTCAACAGATCCTGGAAACTATTGCCCCATAAGCCTGACTAGCTTGGTCTGCAAAGCTATGGAAAGGATCATCACGGACCTCATAAATAAAAATATTGGGGACCTACAGACACTGGATCCTACCCAGTTCAGCTTTATTAAGGGCAGATCCTGCCTCTTAAACCTGGTTGATTTCTTTGAAACAGTCACCAAGGCCATTGACGAGGGGAAGGTGGTCCTGACAGTCTACCTGGACCTCGCAAAAGCCTTCGATACAATACCCCACTCAGGCATTATAGATAAGCTCACCAGCTTAAATATAAACCCCTATGTCACTAGATGGGTTGCAAACTGGCTCAAGGACAGAACCCACATGGTTAGAATTGCTGGAGCCATGTCAGACTCCAAACCAGTTACAAGTGGTGTCCCACAAGGCTCAGTCCTGGGACCTCTCTTGTTCGGTATATATTTTTCGGAGGTACAGGCCAACATGGAAGGACTGTCGCTGACCAAGTTCGCAGATGACTGCAAACTAGGCACCATAATCGACTCTCCAGCCGACACAAGCATCCTACAAAAGGTCCTCATAGAAACAGACAACTGGTGCCAGAGCCATGGCCTCAAGCTAAACGCCAAAAAGTGTATAGTCATCCCCTTTGGCAAAAACAAAGTGCCCACAAATTACCACATAGGTGGTAATCCATTAAGTACGGAAGAAGTAATTAGGGACCTGGGAACCAAGTTGATAGCAATCTCTCATTTGAAAACCACGTGGCCAAAGTGGTTAAAAAAACATTTTATATAGCCCACCTAATCATGAAGGGATTCACATCTAGATCAGGGGAGGTCATCGTGCCTCTTTACTCATCCCTCATCAGGCCCATAATTGAGTACAATGCCCCTTTTGGGATGTACCTTACCAGACACCTGCAGCAACTGGAAAGACCCCAAAGGTACCTCACCAAGAGGATCAAAGGGCTCAAACAGATGCTATATGCTGCCCGGTTAAAGAAACTCCAGCTCTACTCAGTGGCATACCACCTGCTCAGAGGCGATCTGTGCCTGACGTATAAAGCCATGTCCAACCCGGAATTAATGGACATGCTGCACCTCAGAAAATCCAAATCCCATCGAGCTACGTGCTTGAAAGACTTGAACCTCAGCACTGAAATAAATAGGACATGCTGGAGGGACAGATTCATAACCCAGAGGCTCCCTTCACTCTGGAATAAAATCCCAGTCCAGGTTAGGCAGAGTCCCTCACTGACTCTCTTCAAGAGGAATCTTGATGAGTGGATGGGAGATCGTAGGTTTACTCCGGGTATCACTTCTGTGTCACTGTTAGACAGAGGCACAGTATACTAACCTCGAAAAAGGGCATAGCAAAATTCATTTAAAATGTTTGGCAAAAGCCAGACACACTCTGGCTAGCCTTATAAATGCCCTAGGGCAAATAGCCTAGTATGAACCTATGAACCTATGAACCTATGAGCCTATGAACTAGCAGGGCATGTCACATAAACCGCCTTAACAAACATGATAGGAGCAACAGATTTAAGGGGAAAAGATCAACTGATATCAGGACAAACAAAACTCACATACCTGGGATCAAATTCTTAATTTTTCACATTAATATTGCAAACTGATGGCTATGTGTAAGTTATACCACAAAAGAAGGTGTACTAAAGAGGTGTGAATATATAAATATCATGAAAATATCACAATACTGCTGGAGACTGAAACACAAGCATGGAAAAATGACATAACATATAACTGGGGTAAGGACTGAAACCCATCAGCCACTGTACCCAGCACTGCATGATTTTATTGAGGCATGGAAACTCAGATGCACTAAACATTTTACTTCATCTAACACTTGCATGGCATATTATTAGCATGAATAATGACATTTAGCAGCATTCTACAAAGTACACTATCCAGGAATTGAATCCCTACCTGTATAACTGACAGTCTGCACAACAGTATAATACCAGCTAATACTACAGAAAATATTATCACTACATTAAACATGCACACATATTTCCAGGCAATGTTAGAACACTATGAAACACTATGTCCTATGACCCTTCTTTACAGCATGTAACAATTATGTACTGTTAAACCACCCTTTAGTGTAAATGGCAAAGTACACATCAAGTTATGACCAATCAGACATTAGGAAGTTGTGATACTGCAATTATCAATGTAAACTTATGTCACTATTGCCCAGTGTCATACATTGGTGATCATCTGACTTATGTGAGAGTAGCTGTGACTATCTCATATTTGAATAGCTTACTCAGTGTGGGCTATACCATCAGATGTATCATTCCTTTATGCCTACTTAAGGACACCGCCATGTAAATTACACAGCAGATGTGTGATATGTGTAGGTGTGACACCCATTTTGTCCATACATGGGCTGTGATAATGTGACTAGAATGTAGTCACTGTGTAATAATGACAAAGTGAACATTACTGAACATTATACAAAAATGTGGAGGTCAAAATCCACCGCTTCTATGAAGACTGATTACACGGTAATGACAAACTGCCATTTACAAACACTAAATTAACCCTTTAGTGATCAATATGCATTGTTCCAGCTACCATGTAAACCTCTCAAGATTTGAACCCCTGCCTTCCTATTAAATATTTGTTTGACTTCTATTTACAGTACAGAAGACGTCGCATAGCTAGTGTCAGAAAGTATATATTTGAAGAGATATCATCAACAGGGTACGTGAATAAGAATTGTCATGGTTAAAAGCGAGTACAAAAGTTAGGTGATCAAAACCATCCACTGTGAAACTGTCACATCAAAGTAGACTTTGCTTCATAGGTTCATAGGTTCATAGGTTGGTACTAGGCTATCAGCCCTAGGGCCTATACAAGCCTAGCTATAACAATTCCCCGGCTATTTCTTCCCACACTATTTACTTCCCTGGACTCCTGTCTAGCAGGGCGACTGACATGATCCCTGGGGTGAATTTCCTTTCTCCCATGCAATCATCAAGATTCCTTTGGAAGAGGGCCAAAGAGGTGCTCTGCTTGACATGTATGGGCAGTCTATTCCAGAGTCTGGGGAGTCTCTGGGTCAGGAACCTATCCCTCCAGCATGTTTTGTTTATTGTGATGACAAGGTTTAGATCCCTGGAGCATGTGGCTCTGAGGGATTGGGACTTCTTTAAGTGTAGCATGTCCAACAACTCTGGGTTTGACATGGCCTTGTATGTTAAGCAGAGATCACCTCAGAGTAGACAATATGTGACAGAGTATAGCTGGAGTTTTTTAATGTGGTCAGCATAGGGCATCTGCTTAGGCCTGTGATTCTTTTAGTGAGGTATTTCTGTGGCCGTTCCAGTTGTTGCAGATGTCTTAAGAGGTACATACCAAACGGAGCATTGTTTTCTGTAATGGATCAAATGAGGGATGAGTACAGTGGGACAATGACCTCCTTTTTTCTGGATGAAAAGCCCTTAGTGATGAGGTGTGCCACATAGAAGGATTTTCTGACTGTTGTGGTGATGTGGTTATTGAAGGTGAGACCACTGTCCCACCTGTGTCCCTAAGTCTCGTATCACACTTTCGGTGTTTAGTGTACTGCCACCTATGTGGTAATTCATGGGTACATGTTTTTTTCTCAAAGGGGATAACTATACATTTCTTGGCATTGAGCTTGAGCCCATGGCTTCATCACATTTGTTTAGTATTATATTTCACTTATTGCTTTTCATACTGCTACAACATGTACCTCAATTTATTCAAAATCTTCCCTGCCTAACCTGTACATTACGTTCTAATGCCACAGAAGAAATTATAAAGCAGATGTCAGAAAACACCCATCTGAAGGGTATTAGTGTGAATGAATAAATGAATATGGCCATGTTTAAAAGGGAGTACAACACTTAAGGAATCAAAACTCTCCATTTGTGAAAGTGTCACAAGCAAGCAGAATTTGTCACGTCTGTTCAGTGAGTTACTACTGCATGTCACCAACTGCTAATCACATTGATATAACATAAACCTTACTGGATTTGAACATCTTCCCACCTAACTCACATTCTGTTGACTTGTGCAATAACTAATCATGTCACACAGAAGTCATACAATTAATGCAAGAAAGGACACATGTAAAGGGAATGCAACAGTTATGGGATGAAAACCATTCACCTCTGAAATGTTCACATCCAAGTAGGCTATGTTACATTACATCTCTTCACATAGTCATTACTGTATGTCATCAATTGCTTTTCACAATCACAGATATAGCTTGCACATCACTGGGTACAACCCCCTACCTGCCTTGTGCTGTTGTGTGTGTCCACTAGTGTTTGATGCCAGATAAGAAGTTATATAACAGATATCAGAAAACACACATTTGAATGGAATGTTACAACATCGTGGAAGACTTCCAAATGACCACTGTTAAACAGACAACAGTAATCAGTGTATCACACCCCACCACATACATTGCTTACAAGTTAAACATCACATCAGGAGTAGATTGAGCCACAGAAGACATTACAATTACACTAATAATGTCAACTTACGCTGATTTTGTTATTGCTTTGTATCACATAGGTTCATAGGTTCATAGGTTAGTACTAGGCTAACTGCCTTTGCGAGCCATTGTAAGCCTAGCCAATTATCCCTTGTGAGTCTCAAACCCTGCACCTTGTCTTTGTAAGGCAAACACCTTAACCACTAGGCCACATTGAGGGTAAGTTCATTTGCACAACAGTCAGCAAATCATTAGCCCTGCCAAAGATGTTTTCGGAATTGTAATTTATCATTTTTTACCTGTGGCTAATGGGGTTGCTATAAGCCCACTGCTATACAATGGTAAATACAGAAAGAGTAATTTCTATCTAGGTAAAAACTTTTTGTCCATGTGTGATAAGTGTCAGTCAAGATAAAATGTGATGGTAGGGAATGATATTTAAGTGGCTAAGAGTGATGCAGGGTGCACATTTATGCAATGGGAACCATACTGGAGTAAGGGATATGCTACAGATCAAGGCTGCATTAAGTGAATCTACAGAAGAACTTGTACTGAATATTTCTAACAAGTGACAGATGAAGGAGATGTCCAAAAAGGAAATCACAAAGGTGATGACATAGGCATTGAGCAGGATGGTGGTGGGTGTCAGTGACATATATGCCACAATGTAGTGTAACCCATGCATCTCATAGTGATTTTCTCCATAGCATTGCAGTGTGTAGTGTTGTGTGTAAGTATGTCTGTATGGGGTAGTCAATGAGACATATAGTGAAATGTATAACATTTACAGACTGATGTCAAGGTAGAATAGAAAGTGATGATTATATTTCCTTTCTTAATATCTGTCTGCAATGTGATTAAATTTGCCTATTCAGTGTTAGACAGATACAGAATGAGAAGAGAAATGTGGCACAACACCCCACCCTTAGTGGATTTGAACACCGTACCGAGTGGACAGGAGTGGACTACTCACATCATTTATAGGTTGTGCCACGAAAGCATTTACAATGAACACAGTCAAGTTAACATTATTAAACTATGTAAGAATCACTTACTGACACCAAGTAATGCGAAGCTCAGTTGTGAGAATGATGGCAAACTCTTAGCACACGTGTAGAAATTTTAATTGTTTTTTGCCATAGGATGAGAGCCAGGATGGCTGTGCTGCTTGATGCCAAGCCTCATGCAACTCATGAGTAAAGAAATAGCTGTTTCTGTTTGATAAGCCATTCTTAGATATGTGTGTGCTGTCTGTATCTGTTTTTGGACCAGATTAAAGGTTGGTAATGGGATGATAGGAAAGAGATGAAAATAGGAAACAAGGGTGGCATACAGGGTTACATGATTTACATTTGAGCAGTCATTATAATGATTGTATGGCATGCCAGTAATGGCAGATGTCCTACTATTTAAGTTTAACTTACCTGCATATTACTCAGTCACTATCAATATTGACTTTTATGTTTCCAAACACAGGTCATATATACTCCAGTGCCATCTATGGCACTCTAGTCACTACCTATGCATCTCCCAGTTCCTTTCAATCTGTTGAGGATCTGCCAAGATAGAGCATATTAAATATGTTCATGGTGCCATACAATAGCTGGTTGCATGGATAGGTGATTAATGTTACACTGACAGTACTGAGGAAGTGAATGGGCCAGAACGTCAACCCATTGACCAAGGAGGGTAGGTTTTCAGTTCTTAATGTCACTATAATGATTAAAAAAGTGTTCCCTCTTGTGTTGGATGCCAGTAGCATGGTAACAGCCTTGATCAAACTATTCCAGGCATCAGCCTTTTACTGAGATCCAGTATAGCTCCCCAAGGAACCTGTGGCTGTAATGCTTATGGTTGAGTCTCAGCAAGATCTTTGTCTCCTCCAAACACCAACTTTATATTCTGAAAAGTGCATCACCTTTCTATTTACCAGCCATAACTCTCTCCTTCCAAAATGTCAGGAGAAATGGCATTGAACTGGCACCCAAACCTAATGTTTCACATCCTTTGCTCAGAAAGTGGAACTGGGGAGAATCACATTTGCACAATGGATGGTAAAAGAAAGTCCTCCTGCCATCTATTTGCAACTGAGAGTACATGCACTCCATCAACTTTAGCATAAGATGGTTAATAATGGGATCTCAGCACCTTGAAAGGTTTATGTTCCTGAGCAGGCACACATGGTGTCTCAGAAAACATTTGAATTGAGTATACTCATTGTGGCCACTATGCACCCAGTCACAACTAACACATCAATGAATTTGAAACCCTATCTGCATAGCTCTTATTCTTTTACCTGGATACCATTTCCAGACAACTCAGTATAACTTCTAGTACACATTAGTCAACACACATTTACCAGGTGATTGACAAAAGTTTGGTGACATGCAGAATGAACATTTTTAAACAGAGCTGAATAATCTGGAGATAAACACTGCCCGCAAAACATATTACAACATTGTACATCATATCTGGAGTGCAAGTTATGGCACATGTTAGGGTTTAAATGATTAGTAGTCAAACTGTGTGGTGATATCAATGTTTTGTGTAGTGCCTTCAGTTTAAGCTCAGTTGTTCAGTGGTCAAAAAATTATTAGTACAGCCAAAGGATTTTTTCAGGTTTTTATATAATATGAGAACCATCATTTATCATTTCTAGAATTAACATGATGTTTATATGGTTTGCTCATTGTGCAACTGCTATTAATTGAGAACATTAGCATATGTAGCATGTCCATAGCGTGAATTCTACACAATATGCATGGGTTACCACAGTCTGTTGTGTGTTGGTTTGTATAATTATTATTTTTGAGTATCTCCTTACTTGTACTGTACTCATGTAGCATGGGTTCCTCCCTACCTGTAGAATTATAAAAAGTGTGTCCTGTCCTTATAACATTCTGATTTGGGCTGTCTATGTCTGATACGCAGAGTGCCCTGTCCTTATAACATTCTGATTTGGGCTGTCTATGTCTGATACGCAGAGTGCCCTGTCCTTATAACATTCTGATTTGGGCTGCCTATGTCTGATACACAGAGTGCCCTGTCCTTATAACATTCTGATTTGGGCTGTCTATGTCTGATACGCAGAGTGCCCTGTCCTTATAACACTCTGATTTGGGCTGCCTATGTCTGATACACAGAGTGCCCTGTCCTTATAACATTCTGATTTGGGCTGTCTATGTCTGATACACTGAGTGCCCTGTCCTTATAACATTCTGATTTGGGCTGCCTATGTCTGATACGCAGAGTGCCCTGTCCTTATAACATTCTGATTTGGGCTGTCTATGTCTGATACACAGAGTGCCCTGTCCTTATAACATTCTGATTTGGGCTGTCTATGTCTGATACACAGAGTGCCCTGTCCTTATAACATTCTGATTTGGGCTGTCTATGTCTGATACACAGAGTGCCCTGTCCTTATAACATTCTGATTTGGGCTGTCTATGTCTGATACACTGAGTGCCCTGTCCTTATAACATTCTGATTTGAGGTCCCTATGTTTGATACACATAGTGCTCAGACTATGCATGGATAAGCATAGTGTAGTGTATTCAGATGCACCATTGTTATTTGTCTATATCTTCTTAGGGTATAGAATAGTTATATAATATAGGTTCCTTCCCCACCTGTGTAAAGGATAATAAGACTGCCCTGGTCTTTGCACATTCCAACTTGGGCTGTCAATGTGTAATGCACAGAGTGGCCAGTTTATGCATGGTTAATCATAGTCTGGTCATTTTGTATACATTATTATTACTGTCTGTATCTGCTTAGTTCTTACATCTTTTAATGTAGTAAAGCTATGTGCAATGTACGGAATACATGCATATGGTCGAAGACACCACCTCCGAACGTAACATTCTCTGAACCTAAATGTTGAAACTCAAACTAGCAAATGGTCAGAATGTCAAGCATAACATTGAATTCGACATTTCCAGTCGCTCAACCACCACAAGTGCTACCATGGGTCAAGAAGGGGGGGATATTAGCCTGGCTGGCATTCGGCATTGTAGGATTCGACATTTGAAAATTCGACATTCCACAAACTGGGGTCACTGCCTTCGACATTTAGGACATTGGACAACTCATGTTCACCTAAATGCGTGCATACCGCAATGTACTGCCTCTTACCTGATGCCATGGTATATTGTGCCCACATCCATCATGGTCATCCTCTGCTGCTGGTTCCTCCTTGGAATCATTGTCTCTCAGCTGCTGATACCTGTGGTGCTAGGAGCCTGGTCAACATCACCCTGCTTTACCTACTTTCTTACTATTATATTATATAGCATGTCACAAATTAATAGAATTTTGGCACATGTGGCAGTATCATACTGTAGAGCTGCACCAAATGTACCTAGGCAATGAAATTGTGACTTAAGCAGCCTAATTATGTGCTCTATGATGTTTCTGGTTTGTGAGTGGAAATGATTGTAGTCCTTGTTCCTGTCTGAAGTCAGCCCTCACACACCAATGGTAAAGGTCACGTGTGTGCCATATGCAGGAGTCATGAAAACTCTCTGTGTGGCTTGAAAACACATTGCAGATGATACCCTGTGCATTTGGACCACCCAGTAGTTAACTTACCTCCTTCTCTGTTCACAAAGTGATGTTTTTATTTTGATGTGGGTACAGTCTATGACCCCCAAATACTCTGGGAAATGGGCTATGGTATAGAAATCTAGCATGGTATTTATTCTCTTTCTGGGTTATGTGGAAACCACATATGTTCCCCAACATGTTCCCCAACATGGTAAAGCATGGCATTCAGGAACTGGTGGAGTACTCTAGAGGCATATGCTGCAATTCGCTCACTGTGCCTCCTGTGAGCTGCTAAAAGGTCAATGTAGCTATTATACATAAAGCCACGCATATCTTAGTTTCTAAAGAGATGGGTACGCCATGACTTCCACAGGGTTGCAGAAGGTGCTAATATATGTCCAATATTTCTTGTATGGTGCCTTGCCCATTTGATAGTGGTCCACTATGTCAGTGTCATGGAGTGCATAAGTTGAGCATGTTTGAAGACTTTGCTCCTTGCGGACAATGTTTGACACCAACAGTAGCAGCAGCTGGAGTAAAACTCTTACATATACTGGCTTACAACTACTGCAGGAATCCCTAATGTATTTCTGAGTTTTTCTCTGGTTGAATATGAGAATATGGTCATGTTAATAGCTTATACATGCTCTCTGTGGTTGCTCTTCACTTATACATTTCTGAATCATTCTGCCATGTTGTTTTTAGCATACAGAACATCATATTATACAGTCATTAGCAAATATCTGTGCTGTGCCTTGCTTTCCATCCAGCCACATGATGTTACAGTTTTTCTTTAACCACACACACACTCCTTGCCCTTCCTTGTCACACACATTCATGATGCATTTGTAAATCAAAGCCAGAATGACATTCTTGTTCACATATTGATACTCTTGAGAGAATCAGTGCTAAATTACTTCAGTGACACAGCTGAGTGTAAGTGCTTCAGTGATGTCAGGTAGATGACTCCACCTCTAAAAACACACAAATGCATTTTCAGCTTTCTGTAAATTAGTTTCACCCTAACATTTGAAGTGAATATAAACTGCAATATTTTCTGTAAGAAGACTGCATTGATAGAGTACTTTTTTCATTGTTTTAATTTCTTAGAAGTGAAGAACTAATCTATATTTAAATACGAACAAGTGCAGAGGAATGGTACACAAAATAAGAGTTTGCAAAATTTGCAAACAGTCTTCAAAAAATATTCAATGCATTAAATTGTATAATTAAAGTGTACAATTTGTTTTTCTTATACTTCCAAGTTTTAATTACAAAAGTGAAAGTGATAAAACATACATCATTCTGAGCTTCTGTCAATTACCTAGTAAGCAAAGTAGAAAGGGATGAACATCTTATATTTCATTCATAAAAAAATTAAACTTTTGTGACATCCACTTTATAATATTGACTAACTTTTGCATGTCCTTTGCTCTTCTTTCTAGGTCTAATCAGAGTACTTTGAACTACTGTGGCATTTAACCAAGGCTTTACTATCCACAAAACAACATACTGTCCATTATTTTGGAGTAAAGATATTTTTCATACTCTACATTCATTCATATTCTGATGTGTATTGTCCACAATTTATTGTCACCAGGAGCTGGTGCCAATCCTAGCAAACAGTGAACATAACAGGTGAACCAGTCCTAGACCAGACGGCAGTCCATTAGATGAAGCAAATACATAAAGTCAGTGCAACACCACTCACATAAAGACAGGAAATGTAGAGATCATCTGCTCACTTAAAAATGTGTTTCAGAAATGTGGAAGAAATTGGAAATGCTGGTGAAAACCAACATGGATACAAGAAGGGGATACAGACTGCACAGAAGCCATAACAGCTGAAAATGAACTTGAGAAATGAAGCTTGTAAGGTGACATCATATAAGGTATTGTCAGCTATGCCAGGAGAAGTAGGGCAGTGGATGTGTAACATATGCCAGCATAGCTAGCTGGAATTTTGTAAAGCATTATATGTCATTTCCATATCAAACTGATTTGTACAGATCCTTGTGTTGAAAGATGTATTTGCAAAGCTGCTTGTGTTAAATATGTACCAACAATGAGTCCTGACTGTATTGTAATCGATTAAATGTATATGTTTTAACAAAGGATACTGGGAGTGAAGAGGTTAATCTAAATCCACCTGAATTTGAAAATATTCTGAAATTAAATTACTTCATCTAGGCCATAAAGATTGTATCTTATAGTTTTCAGTCCAGCCAGAGACCAGAAGTATGTACTAGGAAGCTTTCTGCATTGTCTTTAGGGTAAACTAATTGCTACTCTGGAAGGATGGAGGTTTGAAATTGTTTTATGACTTCCAGGACCTGCAGCAGATCTTAGCAAGGCTCTCTGTGTGTGTATTATTACACATATGTGCTAAATGCTGACAGCTTCTAGTCAAGGGGGTAGCATGGGAACCAGAAGTCAGATGATGAGATGTATGTGATATCATTCTGTAATTCATCACTAAAAATCATGTTTTAATACTAGGTGAGACTGAGGTCTCACTGCAGTCTGCTTTTGGAACCTGACATAGAAGGATCTCTCACCCACTTCATCTTGCCTTGCTCTAGTAAGTGACCAGGGAATATTAATTTTTTAGATCAGTCAGGAAAATATAATGAGATTAGTTAAGTACTGTTTTTCTGTATCTGTGTAAATCTACTCATCTGTGTTATTCTAATATTTTCTATGATTGAAACTGTGGTGTTATTGTAAATAGATATTTAATGTTTTAATGTTATTTTATTATTTATTATTAAATATATGTAAAATTTTCATTCTGGCTGGTCTTATAGAGAATATTTTAATCTCTGAAAATACTTATATATATTTGGTGACTTGGCTGCTCCTGAAAATCTTGCTGTTGGCCAAATTACCATTTGTAGTAATATTAATTTCGCTCAGTATAATTGGGTACTCCTGCAAAAGCCTTAGAGTAGCTGGCTTTGGAGTGGTTGGTGACAGTGTAACTACCTTATAGTCTGGGCAGAAGGGGACATAGCTAATAAATCTGTGCCAGCCTTTCCCAGGTGTGTGTGTGTGTGTGTGTGTGTGTGTGTGTGTGTGTGTGTGTGTGTGTGTGTGTGTGTGTGTGTGTGTGTGTGTGCCAACTGTTTGGAGCAGGGACATGAAGCACTGGTTTCACAGAGAGAGAGATGGAGGACCTGGCTTGGACACTCAGCTGAGTTCTCAACTCTATAGCTGTGCCAGTGGGTCATCCTACATGGAACCTGGAGGGAGACAGACAGAGATATCTGAGTGTGTTGCCTGTGTCCTCTTAAGGAAAATTATGCTTGATGCAGAGAGCTGCATCTGGAAATACTGGATGTATCCATCTTTTTTCCAAGTGAACTTCCCTCTACAGTACCAGTGGTGAGGATTCAGGCTCCTTGATTATTGGCCCAGAGTGGGGATGTCACATAAGGCAGCATTGTTACCTGTTACATTCCTATGCTGTTTGCAGAACTGAAAGGAAAAATCCAAACATTTAATGTGAAAATTATGCTTATATCATCTGACAAAAAGGGAAACACTTTTCCATCTCCTACTACTATAAGACATTTAAGCCACAGTATATGTAGAAAATCAGTGTGTCTGTGCATGTGTTTGTGATGCATATATATATATATATATATATATATATATATATATATATATATATATATATATATATATATATATATCAAAAAATGTATCCCAGCAAAATGATGGAGGCAGGCACACAGAATATGTGATAGTATATCAACCAAAATATTCAGGTTATCGAAAATAACGTAGATGTAACCGTGGCCAATAAACCAACTCTAGTTGCAAAGAACTTGATTTATATATATATATATATATATATATATATATATATATATATATATATATATATATAGAGAGAGAGAGAGAGAGAGAGATTCACTTTATATCCTCAAAATACTGAAATGTCAAAATTCAGTATTTTGAAGCTATAAAGTCAAATTTTTGAAACATAGAAAACTCAGAAGCGCGAACTTCAAAATTTCGTACACTGGAGATTTTGAATTTCATGCTACTACTGCACATACACACACACACACACACACACACACACACACACACACACACACACACCAACCTTGCCACACACAAACACAAGCTCTCAACTACATAAAATCAGGGGGGGGCAACCCCTCCTACTTAAATATTCTAACTCCAAGATCACACTACACACAAACACCACCACACATGCTGCATTCTGCTTGCACACACACATCACAGCAGCAAAACACACTAACACACACCACAGCCCCTACTCAAAACCCTTAACACGCACACACACTTACCTGAATCCGTAAACACAGCGGAACCCCAGAAGCGCGAAATTCAAAACCTCCGGTATTCGAGGTTTTGAAATTCCTGCTTCTGAGCTTTCTCTCTTTTCAGTATTCTACTTTATGGGTCCAAAATACTGAATTTCGACATTTCAGTATTTCGGGCTTCTAAAGTGAATCCATATATCTATATCTATATATATATATATATATATATATATACGTAGACACACACGCACACACACACACACACACACACACACACACACACACACACACACACACACACACACACACACACACACACACACACACACACACACACACACACACACACACACACACACACACACACACATCCACACATACATATGACACTCTGGATGATAATCTAAGAAATAAATGGATAGTACTCAACACATTTATCCAGTCCTAGAAGCAAGCCTCCCTGCATATGAATTCACTGTGACTAATAAATGTCTAGCATTTTATATAGTCAGTGAAAGCACATTCTTTGTTTCAAGATATTTCCAATAATTTTCTTCAATTGTATTTAATTTGCTGTTATGAAAACATAATGAAAAATAAACTAAAAATGCAAAATATTTGTAGAAATATACTATAAATTTGTATGTATCTATTTAGAAGAAATGTAAATAACCTGTGACAAGAAGTGGTTTATGCCTGCCTTTCATTACTTCCTTTTACAATGTCAGTTTTATTTAATTTTCGGCACCCTAATCTTTTAATTTTGTCTTTTAGTAAGGCATGTGCCAGTCTCTTAAAAAAACAGAAGTCAGACTATGACAAAATGCTGTAGGAAACACCCAAGGTAAATAGATATAAAAACATGATATTCACATATGCTTATGAGCTAATTTTGCAAGTTTACAATGCTGGCATCTGTTTGCAATAAGAAAAGTCATGTTTTGTCCTTGCCAAATTAGGACATCCTTAGATAAATGGGGAGCTTTTATCTACCTGAACCAGACACTTTTAACTACAGGAAGTAGTTCCAGTGAAATTCTTACACTATTGGGAATAAAAGAGCTTATCTTTGTTTTGTAATAAAGCGATTTTTATCACTTCTGTGCTGACCCAATTTTTATTATTATTATTATATGTAAGGGTGTTATGTTTTAGTTCTAAATTGCCAAAAGCCATACGACTCAAGTCAAGGCGGTATACATTATGAATACTGTTATATAGCACTGCTAAAGTCTATTTTAAATTTCCCCTAATGAGAAATACTATAAGATTTTTAAACTTTAAGCAGTTTCTGGACTACATTGAAGCAGATACTTTGAGAACTTCATTGTGTCTTATAAATATTTAGGCAGAGATAGCTCTCTTCAAGGTCCTTTTTCTTTTGCACCACTACATTTTGGTAAAGCCAAAATAACTGTAAAAAGCACGTTAAGATGGTGAATAAGACGATAACAAATTGAAAGGAAGATAAATGTTTTTACATGCCTTACAGCAAAAGTCTTAGTTTTTCCTGGATGACAGAAATATATGTATATAAACTGCACTCACTCACACACACACACACACACACACACACACACACACACACACACACACACACACACACATATATATATATATATATATATATATATATATATATAGATATATAGATATATAGATATATAGATAGAGATGGGTATTAAACATTGCTGTGGATTACAATAGTAGCAATCTTGTTCTCTAATGCCTTTGTGGTTTCCATTTGTTCTCTGCATATTTCTGAGCAAACTTCCTTTGAATTGTTATCCTGTTATTAAATGTCAATTTAGGGTGATTATCCTGCCTCATTGGAAATGTAGTCATTATTAGCCCATCTACAGATATGGATCTAGGAAGAAACATTTTAGTTTTATGACTAAACTGGCAATAGCTTCTTAAAACCATTTAGTCTGAGAAGTTATTTCCTTGTGATTTTTTTCTTCTCTATTTGTCATTTTTATATAATATAGATGGTAGATATGTCCCCTAAGTAGATTATGGAAATGGTACTAAAATTAAAGTAATCTGATTAATGGAGGAAGAGATATGTAACAATGGGAAGCAATAGCTGAAATGAAAAACAAGCACATCATAAAAAGGAGAAATGGACTATTCAGTTTCATAAGGTTTTCTGTTTCTGCACATCCTTATTGTATTCCATATAGTTGCTATTTCCTATTCTTCTTCTATTGAGGAATGGGAATTAAAGAACATGATTTACAATAAGGGGATTTGTTATTTCAGTGTAGTTGTTATTAACACAGTCTGATTTAAGAAATAGTTATTTTTTGACATGCAATATTTTTTTCTCTGCAATCCATTTGTTATCACCTATTTGTCACTATTTCTCTCAAACCGTGTTGTTTCATTTGTTTTGTTTATATAAGAATAGGTCATAATACATCCCTTGATTACTCCCTCCAGCTTGTGAAACCTTTACTTTAGTGCCTGACAGCTATTTAAAAAAGATTTATAAACCTTTTGTTTCTAACTTATTTTAAATGGAAGAAGTATCCATGTTAAAAAACAATATACATTTCTCATAATAAAACAGTCCCCTTACTACAAACATACCCCCAACACACATACACACAAATACAAACACACACACACACACACACACATGCACACACGCACACACACACACACACACACACACACACACACACACACACACACACACACACACACACACACACACACACACACACATGCGCGCACACACATTCACTTGCACAAAAAATCTGCGCCCGTTTGTGCGTGTGTGTGTGTGTGTGTGTGTGTGTGTGTGTGTGTGTGTGTGAATTTGTTTTCTCCTCCATAACTCTTGATTATTTTGGAAGTTGCAATCTGCCTGTTATGACTCCTAAAACCGAAGCATTAATTTTATCGTGGTAGTGAAACAGTTAGCATTGTCGCCTCCCAGAAAGAGATTGTCCAGTTCCATTCTCAGCTGGAGTGACTTCTGTGTGGAGTCTGCATGTCCTCCTTGTGGTCAAGTGAGTTTTAAAGACATGTAGGTACGTGCGTGTGTGTGCATGTGTTTTCTGTGAACGTTGATCACTGGGCTGACAACTCGACACTATAAAAACTCCACTACCAATCAGTCTGCAGACCAGTGATCCACTGTGGATTTTATAAAAAAAGAATAAAGTAAGTAGTAAAGGTAAACATGGATTCTGCATCTTCTACATAGTCTTAAGATATATTTTAAAGGGATCAGTTGTGGCAAGATATCAACTCAATAACTGCGCATAAAGTTAGCTGTCAAGAAAACCGAGCCTTTTACAGTGTACATATTATGCGTATTAATATGTTTGAAATCATGAGATATTTCCAAGTGTCTAAATCTAGGAAATAAAAACAAAATACTTTAAGAAGTGTTAGAATGAATATCGTTGTCTAGCCAGCAAAGCTAACGATGCAGTATCTGGATGAAGCAAGAACAAGAATTAAACATTAACAATAAAAAAATGATCCCCCAGGGGTTAATATACTTCCACAGATGCCCCAAACAGAAACTTTACTGCAAGACCTTATTCTGATTATGGATTTTATGGAAGACTTTGCACTGCGTAGGGAGGATCTATATGTATTGTTCAGTTAAATAATTATTAAAGAAACTATCCAAGAATCAATGCCTTTGATTGAATAACTAGATATGCAAATGCATGGAAAGACGCCCCTTCTGACACATATAATATAATGCAGGGTTCTTCTAGTTAACTGGTAGACAACTAATAGAACTAATAGAACTAATTGAAAACTGACCACCTTCATATACAGATCAAGGAATTAAAATTATTACATAAATCAGCAGAGTATGTCCTCCCATTTGGTACTAAATCTTGCTTCTTCCAAAGATGATTGTAATTCTCAAGAAACACTGCAAATGCAAATGCATGTGGAAAGAGTGTATGAGTTTAATGCCAAAAAAAATCCACAGAAAACAATGTAGTCAGCTATGAATTAAAATGAATGTAATTGCAGCAATATGCAGGATGTCACCTTTTGTTTATTTGAATAGTAAAAGCCCTTGAACAATTATTAACAAAGGTAAATAAAAATATGGACAATGTTTCATAAACAGAACATAAGACATGGAAAAAAGGAAAACCTGTAAGAGATAACATCAAATTCTTGTTTATTAATGTATTAGTCAGATTAAACATGAATAGAGCAGGATAAAACAACAAGAATGAATAATAACTATATGTAAGTACAACAGAACAGCAAACACATAAAGAAAATGGTGTAAAAGTATACTGAGGAATCAAATGGACTAAAAATGCAAGGAATATAACATTGAGGAATTCTGTCTTCCAACTAGTTGGCCTATTAGAGTCCTGGTCCTAAAGAAGCAAAGGTCCAACACAAAGTACTCATACCCCAGCCCTGGAAATGTCAGCAGCCCTGCTTGGTTGAGTTCAGGTGGTGGACTGTCTAGTATTAAGTGAGAAGGTCTCACAGATAGGGACACAGGTTATTCAGGTATAGGTAAACTTGGACTACAACCTTAAATATACTGATGAATAGAGAGTGAAGCTCAAACAGAATGGGAATTATATAATGGTAACACAATAATCCAGTAAGTAGATGAGCACAGAAAAGGTCAAGTCTGCAGTCCACTTGAAAGAATACTGGAGTGTATACCACAACGGAAAAGGTCATTGCTGGAATAACGTGCTTGGTAATGACAATGACCTGAGATGGAAACAGAATGATCAAGCCACCAGTGAACTCTGATCTTACAATGTTAGTTTATTGGCAAAATCACCACACTATGCACTTTTGACATGGATTTCAGTCTATGAGTAACTCTGTAGATATTAAAAGATAAAACTGGAGCAGAGAAATCCCATATATCTGTACACAGAGGAATGAAAATCAGCATTGAATAATACACAGTCAGCCAGTCATTTACACACTTCAATACAATAGCTTGTGTGTTTATGGCAGACAGACAGACAGACAGACAGATTTCTAAGAGAAGGACAGCTAGAGTTATATGACGTCAGTATATCAGTAGAGTAATGATGCTGCAACTCTATCCACTGAATAACATTTAAAAAAGCAAATACTGAAAGGTAGTGTCTAAATATAAATACCTGGGGTGCTCTGCAAGTAATGCAGTGAGATGCAGAACAGCTAATTCCAGACACATCTTTTCAATATATACCGAAAGTTAATTGGTAAGCCAGTGTAGTGCAAAACTGGTTATACCACAATAATGCTGGATATAGTCTAAAACTTTATCATAATTGCACTGTGTCAGATGCTGAGGATAGATATAGTGGACTAGGATACAATAATAGGGCTGATCTGTTGCCATGAAGATATTGTTATAAACCTTAGCAAGAGAAATCTCAGTTCTATGCCTTGAATGATAATCAGACGGCAATGAATCATAGGTCTCATTCTCTTGTAAGAGTTATTCATAAATCACTTTCTCAAATAATACTGAACATGGAAGGTCTTAGGTGAAACTGTATCATAGGCAATGGGCTCCTTGGCACCCTGTGCTGCCTACTGTCGCTCAACATATACTCCAGGGCCCCGCCCCCACTTTTACCTCTTCATGACTTCCCCACATCTTTCAGATTACTTTTCCTACATTTTCCCACATTTTCCCCAATCTTCAGCTTCTTCCTGCATCACTTCAATCTACCTTATCTGGGCCAGAATGGACTGTGATAACTGGGGAGGAAATAACTGAATAAAGGTGGGGTATGAAGGCCATTAGGCTCCCAGAATCCATATGTTTTCTCGATAGTCTGAGTTATACATTAGATTTTCTCTCAAATATTTGGACCAGTGATGGCTTTAAAAAATATGATGAATAAGAAATGAAATTCAATTTTATTGTTCAACTTATTTTCTTCTGCAACTTCACCACACTCTAATTAGTCAAGATTACACTATAATAACTAGGGAATAAATAATTAAACTAAACATGGGGTCAGACTTCCACAAGACCCCAGAAGCCATCAGATTATATGTGTTTTGAGTAATACTTTAGAGGTTTTTTAACCTGTTAATACTGTGATGTACAAAAACCATGACTTCTTCTTTCGGCATTATCCCGGTTAGGGGTCACCACAGGAGAACACCTGTCCGCTCATGATTGGCAGCTGAGTTTTACAGTATTGAGTTGCCAGCCCAGTGCCCAACCTGCCACAGAAGGCACACACTCACACCTAGGGCCAATTTAGAGTGTCCAATCCACATACAGCATGTCTTTGGGATGTGGGAGGAAACTGGAGCACCCAGGGGAAACCCACACAACCACAGGGAGCACATGCAGACTCCGCACAGAAGGCATCCCAGCCAAGGATCAAACTGGAGAACCTCTTGCTGTGAAGCAGCAATGCTAACTGCTGCACCACTGTGGCAGCCCACAAAAATCATGACTAAAGTAATAAATTCAGTCGCCCTCTTCATCTTTGATTTTCCTGCATCTTTTTAGTGCAGCCTAACTGGCTGAGATTCTACAATAATAACTGTGAATTAAATTATCAAATTATGTCAGGAATCTACAGGTGATTACATTCCTAGAAGCCATTTTCTTAGAGAATTTCTGAGGTGTGGTTTTCAGCTTTTCTCCAATCTTTTGTTCCAATAATGGACTGAACAAATACATTAGTAAAGAAAGAAATTCAATCTTTTTTTTCATTCAAAGAAGGAATCTGCTCAGTCTGACAAACAGTTAATAATAAACTGAGAAGACAAATAATTATGATGACATATGAATCATATATTTCTCATTTTCTTTTCTTGCAGCTGACCATCAACCACCATCAGGACCTTTCCTCATTCACTGGGACTACTAGGCACTCCATCGTTTCTCAGACTTACTTTAATCCATTCTCAAAGCAGGTGAGGAGACTGACATCCTTGGTGCAGTGTTATATTTCTGCCAAAGAGTGTTTTTGTTGTTTAAGTTGTAAATTCCCTTCCCTGCACAGACCATTAATGTCCAGAAGAGGGCATGCAATTTGGATTAACTGGAATATCGTTCCACTTCTATCATGATTCAGGAAATGTCCCTGCCTGTTCTCCTTTTACAGCAATGCTCCTCAAATGTCTCTAGCCTACACCAGGGACCAAATATTAAGAATGCTGAAGCAAATGCACCCCCACCCCCCAGCCATGAGCACACTCAACTTTCCCCTGCATTTGTTGCTTAAGCCACAAGCTGAACAAAGGTCATTCGGAGCTTTATCAGGCCTTCAACCCAGTTGACTGTGATCCTGGAAGAATGCATGCATTTTTATCTGGGAATGGACACTATGTCCTTACCCTTTGAAAAGATAGTCATGCTTTGTGTATCCATCTTATGTTAGACTGGAATGATGGCACAAAAGCCTATATTCATGTATTTTATGTGGCTGCTGTCACCCCACCTCAAAAAAGACAGCCACCTTTTGTTCTCATGCAGTTATACTGTGATGAAACTGAAACAAATAGAGCACAGTTGCATATTTTGACCTTTTACTGTCAGATGTATATAGGCAGCATGCTTCCTTACCCCTACTAGCAAAAGATAACCACCTGTTTATATAACTGAAGTTTGACTGCAATCACAGTAATGCATTCCAACCTGTTGCTCATAAAAATACACTATGCACAGATAAGCTATACTGACCTGCTGTGTACATTTCTAGTTGTTTATGAGGAAAGTTCAAGAAATAATAATAAAGCCTCAATGCAAGTAGTACTGGCATTTTGTGCATACCTCTGAGGTATAATTCTGACGAACATTAAAGTAATAGCCATACCAGCCACATTCCCCTCACACCAGCTACAGTGATCTTCTGTAAACACCTCTGAGACAGGATGGTAATAGACCAGGTAAGATTCAGTACAGAGGTCATTACTAAGTCTGTGACAAGATCCACTTTTATAGCCTATGGTGTCAGTGCAGGCTTTTTGAACTGCTACCAAGAATAAATATGTATATGAGTGTGGCAATATTTTGGAAGTCCACAAATAGAAATCTGTGATATTTTCTTTTTTATGCACACATATAATGACACAGACTGAAGTATTGCATTCCATGTTGCTTAGCGACTGCATTTTCTCCTGTTTATACAGCTCTGCATTCTATTTAAACTGTTTTTGTGTTGATTAACTGTTTTGCACTTTTAAAAAAGTTATTTGTTGCTTAATTTTACCTGTATGCTAACACACTCAAGTGTGCTAGCCGTTTAAAAGCATTTATAGCATTTACTGTCTGTTTTTCCTCTGTTTTCTGCAAAAAACAAAAAAAAAAAAAACAAAAAAAAAAAAAATCTTGTTTTCCCACCTTACTGAACTAGAATAGTCCAGTCTTCAGAGTTTGCTGATCTCTGGGCTTTGGCTTGGTTCCTGTGCTATTCCATATCCTTATTTGGATAAAGGGAATCTTCTTTGTTCACCAGTGGGAGTGGGGAGCACTGAGCAGCCTATTTGTCCCTAGAGCAGTGGTTCCAGCCAGAAACTTGTAGTCTATTGGCCATTTTGGGTCAATTCCTAGCTCTTTTCAACCCCCTGCTATAAAGCCCGCTTAAGTGCGCTTTTGCGTGATTTAGCGCGGAGTTGCCCATAGAGCACCATCGGGCAGCGCCGGTTAAACAAGGTTAAAGTATTTCTGGCTCCGTAAAGTCTGCTCTTCAATTTTTCCCTTAGAACTTCTCTACTTGCAATCTAAACAGTCTATTCTCTATCTCAAAAGCTCAGCACTTGCTCCTAAAGCATTTTTATATAGGTAAAGTACTTATATACTAAACAAAGTACTACATTAGCCTAGAATCCCCTTGAGTACCCATTTCCCTATAGGTCCCTTCTGACTCAGTTATACAGCAAACTTTTTCACTTTTTCTAGCATGTCGAAGGGTCAGTTGCTAGCGTCCTCTCCTGTTCAGCTGGTGAATCTGGGCATCTTGAGGCAATGTTACAATTGCCTCATGTACACAGACAACCCACTCCTTCTCCCACAAAACACAAATACATGTGAGAGATGCAACTATATAGCCAAACTGGAGGCTGAGCTCTCTCAACTCAGGACTGGCAAGACCAGACAGGAGGAGAAGGAAACCACGCACACCACAAACCCAGTTTCACATAGAACTATCACAACTGCAAAACAAACACATAAACACACAAATACATACTCGGAGGCACTGATCAAAAATCTACCAAAACCACAGAGGCCTCCAAAGCAGACACCCAAGCAACTGCCACCTCAAGACATAAGACATGCAACACATAGTTCTCAAAGTCAGTGTGCTAAACAGTCACAGCCCTTAAGGCCAAACACAATGCCAGACACACTTGTTATAGGTGACTCCATAGTCAGACACACTGAAGTCCCACTCACCAGACTGAACAAGGAAAAGATCACAGTAAGCTGCCTGTCAGGCGCTAGAATCCGTCACATAACACAAGCACTCAGGTCACTCCACAGCAAGTACAAGTATGACTCAGTCATTGTCCATGCCGGTGTGAACGACCTGAGACGTACCTCCCTGGACTACATGAAAAGAGACATAGAGGAGCTCTCAGATTATGTAGCCCAGGCCGGTATGACCCTGACCCTGAGCAGTATCCTACCCTCACCAAGAATAATGCCACAATACAGAGACAAAATGATCAGCTTTAATAATTGGCTTAATTACTGGTGTCATTCTAAGGGGATCCAATGTCTGTCTGCCTGGGATGACATGCTTGACAAGCCATGCTGCTTCGCAAGGGACAGCTTACACCTGTCAACCCTGGGCTTCCGGATATTGGCAAAGGCTCTTGCCACCCCCATAGTGCCTTTTTTAGGCAAGGCTCAAATGATAAACCTACCGCCCTAGAAAACAAAAATGGAGAAAAACTAAGGGTAATACTGCTCAATGCCAGAAGTCTAAACCTCAAGATGCACGCCCTCAAAGCCCTCCTCAGTATGGAGAACATCAATGTCTGTGCTGTGACTGAAACCTGGTTCAAGGCTCCTGAGAGCACCCCAGCACTATCAGGTTATACCTCATATCATGCGTGCCGGCCCCAAAATCCGGACTGAACCACAAAAGGAGGGGGAGTATCCATATTCATAAAGGATACCCACATCTCCAGGTTAGTGGCAACGCACAAAGCATCAGAGACCATCCAGGTGCAATTAACCATAGGTAAAACTGCCCTACAGTTTGTAGCATGCTACAGACCACCTTCTCAAACTCAGGAAACCCACACAGCCTTCCTGAAGACACTGGAGAGTATGAATGTCTCTCCAAACACCATCATATTGGGTGACTTCAACTACCCAAACATAGACTGGGAACATTACTCAAGCCCCAACACCCTAGCCCAAAGGTTCCTGGAGTTCATAAACTCAAATGCTATGGAACAACTAGTCACCATTCCCACAAGAGGAGAAAATATACTAGACCTGATCATCACAAACATGGGGACAAAATGCTCCACACCAGAAGTATATCCCTCATTGGTGAGATCAGACCATAAATTAATCTCATTGGAGATCCACATCCCGCCCCCACCCCAGCAAAAGACCACAGTGAAGAACTTCTCAAAAGCAAACTTCACACTTCTTAAGACTGGAGTGGTATCCTTCAAGGCCCTCGAGCCAGTGGAAACCACAACCCACGCTGCTGAAACCCTTACAAATGCCTTCTACGAGCACCTCCAGGAATGTATGGATCAAGCAATCCCTAATAAAATCAAGACCCTTTCCACCAAAGGCAGGCACCCGGTCTGGTGGACCCCAGCCATAAACAAACTCTACAACAAGAGAAGAAAGCTACTACATGACAGAGCAAAATCCCTAAAAGGGAAGGCATCTCTGATCAATACTAGCAAAAAACTACGATCACTCATAAAATCATCCACGGCCAACTTTGAGAGAAAAATCGCTAATAACACAAAAGACAATCATAAGGCCTTCTTTAACTATGTTAGAAACCTGGGTGGAAACTCCCAGATATGCTCAGAATTAGTCCAAAATGATAAAAAAATCACTGAACCCACAGACATTGCCAACATACTGGCAGGCAGGTTCAGTGCAAATTTCTCCCCTCCCCCCCAAAAGGAGAAATATCTATCCCACCAGAGTCTAGCCTCCCAAACATCTCAGATGCCCAGGTGAGAGCTGCTCTCTCTAAAGCAAAAACACAGCATCAATGGGACCGGACGGTGTCCCCGGCTGTGTGCTACACGAACTCAATGAGGAACTAAACCCACACATAAGGCTGCTGTTTAATCTTAGCCTTACTACAGGATAAGTACCCAAAGAATGGCGTACGGCAACTGTGGTCCCACTCCACAAAGGCGGTGCTTCTACGGACCCTGGAAATTACCGCCCCATAAGCTTGACGAGCCTTGTCTGCAAAGCTATGGAGAGGATCATAATGGAACTCATAAATAAAGACATTGGGGACCTACAGACACTGGATCCTACCCAATTTGGCTTTGTCAAGGGCAGATCCTGCCTCTTGAACTTGGTCGACTTTTTTGAAACAGTCACTAAGGCCATTGATGAGGGTAAGGCAGTTCACACAGCCAACCTTGACCTAGCAAAAGCGTTCGACACAATACCCCACTCGGGCATCATAGAAAAGCTCACCAGCTTAGATGTAAACCCATATGTCACAAGATGGGTTGCAAACTGGCTCAAGGACAGAACACACAGGGTTAGAGTTGCTGGTGCCATGTCAGTCTCTAAGCCAGTCACGAGCGGTGTCCCACAGGGCTCAGTCCTGTGCCCCCTCTTGTTCGGCATTTATTTTTCTGAAGTGCAGGCAAACATAGGGGGATTGTGGCTGACAAAATTTGCAGATGACTGCAAACTGGGCACCATAATTGACACTCCATCAGACACAGACATCCTCCAGAGAGGTCTCATAGAAATGGATAACTGGTGCCAGAGCCATGGCCTTAAGCTAAATGCCAAAAAATGTATAGTCATACCCTTTGGGAAAAACAAGGTAACCCCTAATTACCACATAGGTGGTAATTCATTAAACACGGAAGAAGTTGTCAGGGACCTGGGGACCCAAGTTGACAGTAACCTCTCTTTTGACACTCACATTGCCAAAGTGGTTAGGAAGACCTTCTACATTGCCCACCTGATCATGAAGGGATTCACATCCAGATCAGGAGAGGTCATTGTACCCCTGTACTCTTCACTTATCAGACCCAATGATTGAGTACAATGCCCCATTCGGAATGTACCTTACCTGACACCTGCAGCAGTTGGAAAGACCCCAAAAGTTCCTCACCAAAAGGATAAAGGGGCTCAAACATATGTCATATGATGCCCGACTGAAGAAACTCCAGCTCTATTCAGTCGCATACCATCTGCTCAGAGATGATCTGTGCCTGACATACAAGGCCATGTCCAACCCGGAATTAATGGACATGCTCCACCTCAAAAAATCCAAATCCACCAGAGCCACGAGAGCAAGAGACTTAAACCTCAACACAGATATAAATAGGATGTGCTGGAGGGACAGATTCATCACCCAGAGACTCCCTACACTATGGAACAGAATCCCAGTCCATGTGAGGCAGAGCCCCTCACTGACTCTGTTCAAGAGAAATCTTGATGAGTGGATGGGAGATCGTAGGTTTACCCCGGGAATCATCTCTGTGTCACTGCTGGACAGAGTCACAGCAAACTAATGGGTATAGTATTCTCATCCTAAGGGGTGGTGAAAGCCACACACACTCTGGCTAGGCTTATAAATGCCCTAGGGCAGATAGCCTAGTATGAACCTATGAACCTATGAACCTATGTCTTCTACAAATAAAATCCTTTTTAGAAATGTTCCTATCATGTGTATGACTAACAATAGAAGAATAAAACATTGATGCATTCATCCATCCATTTGCCAAAAAAACACATTATCTTTTGGGTTGGGGGCGTGCCAGAACCTGTCCTGGTAGCCAAAGGATGCAAGGCATTAAAATATGTCCCTGGTGTGTAGAGAGTGCCAATCTGTTTCAGAAAGCAAAGTGTCACAAACTTAGTCAAACAGTAAACACATATGTGTGGGAAATTTGGAGAATATAAATTCACCTGCTACATGTCTTTGTGTCAGTGGATGAATCCAGGACACTGATAGAAAGTGAGCACATATGTTATGTGGACATACAGAGTTTACACAGAAACACGCCTGCCAAGACTTGAAATGGAGATCTTCTTGCTATGAAGTAAAAGTGCTACTTGTTGCACCAATGCATGTAAATACTAAAAAAAAGTTAACACAACACTCTAATGAAAGCACATCACATCCCCTAGCAAAAACTGCTGAATTTTACAAAAATGTACTTTAAAGACAAAAATCAAATTCAGTACCACTAAAAGAAAATCATCAAGTCATAAATTCGAAGCCAAAGGTTCAAATACTAAGATTCATAGCTAAGCCTCTCAAAAACTCCATTGTGGTGTCTAATAACTTATTGTCTAATATTCAATGCAAATAACTTTCGTGATTTAAAGTTCTCTGCTGTTTAGATGTTAAAGGTACTCCACCCATCTTTTGTGAAAATTGTCAATCTAATTTTGCTCTTTCACAGTTGCAGACACAATGTTGTCCTGCTCCGCCAAACTTCAACCAAAAAAAAAAAAATCTAATCATGTGGCAAAATTTTGACTGCATAGCATCATGGTGGACTTTAAATCAGACATGATGTAAGTCTAAAGTTTTGATCACTGCATGTAGTGAGATTTCCAAAGAGTTGGTTTTCCTCAAAAAAGTAGACCTAGATCTCATCTAAGAATTGCACAGCTGACCTCCTCATAAGCAGTAGATATAGTTTCAACATTGAGAAATGTAAGACTAGTTAAAGGCTTCACACAGTGCAGAAACTCAACAGAAAACCCATAAAAGGGATCAGGGCCTTCAAGTTATGAATATGTCTTAGCAATCTGTGTGGAATAGATAAAAACACCATTTCAATAAAACAGAACTCATAAAATTGTATATACTATTAGTAGCAGCAGCCTCAAACTCACAAACTACTGACCATGGAGCAGGAGACAAAACAGTGAATCACATAATACACACCGACATCCCCAAAATGTATTTTACTACTCATGGAGAGAAAAAAAAACATATTTATATTTTTATAACATCACAAAGGTCTAAAACTTTGCACTATAAAGTTGTTTACATCTTTGCTTTGGTCAATAACACTTTGGTAGCCATCAAAGTGAAACATGGTGCATATTAACTAGATTTTATTTTGTGCAAAAATAATACACATAGACACACACAAACCCACATACCCAGACACCCACATACACATGCGTGAACACACACACACACACACACACACACACACACACACACACACACACACACACACACACACACACACACACGCATGCAAGTATATCTGTACTGTTATTTGGTATCTTCCTCTACATGCATGGACAATCATGAATGGATCACAAAGTCCATTGGATTAATACATCTGATAGTCATTAATTTCACTTTCAACAGCTTACTTCATCTGCTGTTCACCCACTCCACCATCACTGACTGAGATAGAAACACAACAACAGTCTTTGTTGAAGTAAATGGTATCGCCTATTCCTTCACATTACATGGAGTGTCTTTTAATAATGCAGAACATTGTATATTATGTTTTCATTTTAATTCGTTCCTCAGCTGATAGTTTCATATCTTAGATTCGGATCCAACTCAGCTGCTTCTACTAGATCACTGGATTCTAAAACTCTTAAGCTCTTTCCTTTACCTGTGATGCCCCACCAATCTAATGTGCATCAGATCTCATCTACTGCCAGTAGGTATCAGACGTGGATTCCTTAGCTCTCGAGCATTTATTGGATATTTTTTCATCTTCCCAATGTAGTGAGTCAGTTAATTGTTTTAACTTGTACCTATCCTCTTCTTCCTTCCCTTAATTTAGTTTGGTTCGGTTATTCTTTACTATATTTTCATCTACTGTTGTTTGGTACTGCTCTCATACCATTGTCGATATATCTTTGTACTCTTCTGAGTACTCTTTCTACCATTACTAGTAGTTTTTCTTTCCCTTCCTTTCTTTTTTCTATCTTTCTAACAACTTTATTGTAAACAAAAAAAAAAGAGATAATGTCTTTATAGCCTTTTAGTGTAGTTTTCTTAGAAGGTTGTTGGTTGTTTCTCTGCAACTGGTTTTGTGGGAGTTCATCTTTTGCTAAGATGTTAGACAAACCCTCTGGGTTTAAGAAATGTGTCTCAAGTGGTCATAAGCTTCCCAACTTAGATGCCCACAGGGAATGTGTGTACTGTCTGGGTACAGCCATTCTGGATGTGGACTACTGTGTAATTTGCTCTGGTTTGAATACCAGGGCTTTAACAGAATGCAAGAATAAGTTAATTTTGAGAGGTCTCTTGCCATCTACATCTTCACCTTCAGTTGCTGGGGCTCAAACCCCCTCTAAAATCACAGTGAAAAGTAAAGCTGATTCTTTCACTAAAGACAAGGAGTCTCTTAAAAGGTCTCCAGATTGATCATTGGCATTGACTCTAACTCCTTCAACAAAGCATCCTGCCAAGATTCATAAAAAGTTGGATTTGTTGGTCTGGGATCTTACAGTGGTTACTGAGCTGACCAGCATGCAGTATTTTAGAGCTGGAAGACTCTCAGTGTTGAAGCATTGGCATCAGATCCAGGGGTTTTGAGGAGACTCCAACACTTTTAGAGCCATCTCTTCCACTCAGAGCCTCAGTACTGGATAGCTCGGGTTCAACTCCCTCCTTGGATGGAGTGCTGGTGAGGTAGGTTGCAGGAGCCAACAATCAGAAAAGTTCCAGTTTCAGAGCTGTCAGTTTCTGTTTCCCCTAGACATTCTGCTTTTGAGGTTGTGGAGATGGTTTTCTCCTTGGCTAGAGAAGAGACATCCCTGCCCCCCTTGGATTAGACAACCCTGCTCCATACTGCTCTCTGCTCTGAGCTTCAACCAGCTCTTCCATTGGGACACTCAACCCAAACAAGCCTCCAGTTGGTCCATCAGGACATTGTTATCTCTTCTGACACTTCCTCAGAACACTGCCCCAAGGAATTCCCTCAAAAGAGGGCATGTAAGAGGATGCACTTAGTTCCCTACCCCAGGAAACTCTCACAGAGGACAGTGATTTTGATGAGGGGGGGGTCCCCAGATCACCAATTGATGATGTCTTCTTTGGAGACATCCTAGATCTCCCAAAACAAAAAGATGGTTGGTCTTCCAACACCCACTCCTAGAAGAAATTGGTGTTCATGGAGGCTTTTGGGTCTGGCCCATCTACTTCTTGGATGACCCTCTCCCACAGCTGATGAGCTCATTGACATAGTCTCTTGGCAGGCATGGAAAGAGATGGATACTGCTGAGCCAATACCAAAAGGAATGGATAAAATTCATGTGCTCCTTAAGACTGCACACACTGGAACAAAGGAGTACCAGTCAATGCCATGGTTGTGGCTGCATCTACAAGGAAAGAACTAGCACAACAGGGTTCTTCTGCCCATCTCTCTAATAGAGAGTCTAGGATGCTGAGCACATTTGTGAAGCATGCTTATGCTTCAGGGACCTTCACCCTTAGGTTACTGAATTGCTTGGCACATTTTAGAAGACTGCAAAGAGATTTGATCAAGGAAGTTATAAAATCTCTTTCTGGGTCCATGTCCTACATCCAGTCTATTTCAAAAGCATCCATGAGGTTGATCTCACATGCTGCAGAAGGTACCTCACAGGTGGTAGGTTCAGGCATAGCCATCAGGAGACATGCCTGGATGTGCTTATGTGATTTTGCAAGACCATTTAAGTCTACAGTTATCAATGCACACTTTGATGGATATTCTCTGTTTGGCTCCAAGATAAAGGACACACTCAACAGGTGTGAATAAGAGGGGAAAGACCCTGCATTTGGTTTATGTGTTTGTACCCCTCAAAGCCCCTTCTCTAGGAAACAGTAAAGTGGTAGAAAGATGTGTATTAAGAAATCCCCGGGTCCTTTCCAGGATTTACACTGAGATAGTTCCCCCATGGGCAGGGGGGAACTCAAATGGAAGATGCCATCCTCACAGCAGAGCTGATCCATAGAACCAGGGCTTTAGAGATTCCTGAAGGGAGGCCTGACTGTCCCTCTCTGGAGACAGTCAGGGGTCATTTATCTCTTCATCAAAGAGCCTGGCTTACCATCACAAAAGATTTGTGGGTGCAGAGGATTATATCCAGAGGTTATACTATACCATTTTATCTAGCACCTCCCACAGTTATGAAGAAAATCAACAATGTCCCACCCAGTCAGAGGGAAGCAGCATCTCTAAAATAGAAAAGCTGCTATAAAAAATAGTCATCTAAGATGTCCCTCTAGACCAGAGAGAGTCCGGAACTTATTCAAAGTTCTTCTTGGTGCCAAAAAAGATAGGGGACTTGAGACCAATTCTGGATCTTAGCAAGTTAAGCCAGTTTGTTCAATATTCAAAATTCTAGATGGTCATGGTTCAGTCCATTTTGCCTCTGCTGGAAAAGAATGATTGGCTGTGCTCAACAGACCTTCAGGATATGTACTATCAATTCAAATTGAATAAGTGCTACAGGAAATACCTATGTTTTCATCCGGGAGCCAGTCATTATAAGTTCAGAGGACTGCCCTTTGGTCTCACCACAGCACCCAGGGTGTTCACCAAATGCATGATAATGGTAACAGGTCACTTAAGACTCCTGGGATTTTGAGTGTTTCCATATCTAGATGACTGGCTCCTTACTGCCCCAATCAGAGATTGATTACTACAGGCAAGGGACTACTTGCTTCAGTTGTGTTCTCATCTAGCAATAACTGTCAATTACAACAAGTCTCAACTCACCCCAACACAGAGTATGGAGTTCATACATGATCATCTAGACACATTCAGTCAGATAACCCTGCAAAGGGTGTCCCTTTCTGTTTTTCCTACCCAAGGCCATGTTGACCATGGATGCTTTCCAGCTCAGGTGGTTCCCTATTAGACTGATGAAAACTTAAAATCTCGAATGGCTTAGAAGTTGAAAATGCCATTCTTCATAATCACTATTGTGAGATCGGGGTATGGTGAAGATCGGAAAATTTGCCCTTTCCTCACTGTAGTGCAATCTCGGAACTGGAATATATATTTAGTAGGGGGTGTGGGGGGGGCTGCGTGATTTTGATTTCCTGTATTTCCGCTCATATGAGCTTTCGAGAGTTTGAAGCTTCGTTTATATAATATAGACCCGCTCAAGTTGGGGGTTACTACTTGGGAAGGACAGTCCAAGGTATGTGGTCCCCCAAAGAGGCCAAGATGCAATTAAATGTCCTGGAGGTGAGAGCTGTCCTCCTAGCATTGCAGGCCTTTCATTCTAGGGGAAATCAAGTGTGATTACAGACAAACTTAGCAGGTCCATTCTGATGTCTCATGAGTGGTCTCTCAGCATCAATGTGACACAGAGAATTTTCCATCACTGGGGTCAGCCATGCTGTGATCTATTTGCCTCTCACCTCAACAACTGCAACAGTCTGTGATTGGCCCTCCAGACTCCTTTATGCATTTCTACCTTTGCCACTAGTTCCTGAGTTTTTACAGAAAGCAGTTTGGTTGAAGAGCACAGTTATCTTCATAGTACCTTTTTAGCCTCATCAGATTTGGTTCCTGCTTCTCTGGCCTCATCTTCTGCATCCACCCTGGATGGATACTGGATCCAACTTCAGACCTTCATTCCTGTCTCACCTGACAGGCATGACTCATCCAGACATTATAGGCCTCAAGTTGACAGCATGGTTTCTCCAGTTCTGCTGATTACACAACAGCCCAGGCTCTTTGCTTGTTCCATCATATTTTGTTATCTTCCCATAAGGCTTATACTAGAAAGACTTAAAAGAGTAAATGAAAAAGATTTGTGTTTTGTTTCCTTAGCAAAGATCTGGACCCTTTTTCAACATCTGTGCCAGTGATCCTTAAATGTTTAGCTTCAATCTTCAATGAAGGAGCCAGTTTCTCAACTATTAGAGTTCAAATGGGTGCCATTTCTAATTTATTTGTTTATTTATTGGCATTTTTTACTGGGAAAGTCCATTGGGTCAAACCAAGCCCATTTTCAGTGGAAGCCCGGGGAGAAAAGCTCCACATGAAACACAAATAAGATACATAGCACATTACAAGGCACACATTTTGAGTATATACAAGACAAATGGAGAGAAAAATCTTACAACAGTAGTACATTTAGAGTATATACAAACACTTAATACACACAATAAAACTAATTACAACGTAGTACAACTATAATTGCTATAGTAGTATAGGTGAATATAAAATGCTTAGCCTTCAGAAGATGACTGAGATTTGGAGCTGGGTATGAGTGAATATAAAATGCTTAGCCTTCAGAAGATGACTGAGATGTATTGCTGGGAAAGACATTTAGAGGCTGCAGCAGTTAAAGTATATGAGAGGAAATTAATGGGAAAGTATGAGAAGGAACATTTAAGAAGTTGTGAGTGGCAAAACTAGAGATAGGAAGGGTAGGAGTAATACAGATGGAGATCAGGAGAGAAGGTCATTAGTAGTAATAGAAATATATGAGTAACAAGGAAAAAAAGGTAAAATAGTAGGAAGCACTAACATCTAGGTAATGGCTGGAGGAGTCAATGCAATTACAGATCCATTTGGAATACAAATGTGTGTGTAGAGAAGTTTTGAAGAAGGCAGTATACTGCACAGTGTGAATGGCTGGGGGAAGGCTGTTCCAGGTTTTATCTATTACCCAGAGGGTAGTATAGGCTTTTGAATTTGGATGAGGTATTGGTTTTCTGATCTTAGATATATATTGGGATTGTAATGGGGGACTAAGGACTTTAAGGCAGGGCAGTTCTGTGGTTTAGTAAGTAACCTGTGTGTGGTAGTTAACTGGAGATAAGATACTGGGGGAATGTGTGGTAGTTACCTGGAGGGAAGTATGATACTGGGGGAATTTGAGACAAGTTAATGTTTTTAGAAGGGTGCAGTAGTGGATGGAGTGGTGGTTGTTTGTTGCAAAATTGACTATCTTGTTGTAGCATATTTCTAATTTAGTTTTGAGGAAAGTTTGGAAGTTAGTTAGTAGAGGGGCAACATAAACAAGAGAGGGAAATATATAAGTGGATGCAAGTACTTGTTTTGTGGGGAAAGAGAGGACAACTTTATGCCTGTAGAGTAGTCCCATTTTTTGTGAGTATTGCTGATGTTATTTTTAAGTGTAGGTCAAATTTTAGGTTTTCATCAATTATAATACCTAACAGTTTGGTTTGGGTGACTAATTCAATTTTGGTGTTGTTTAGAGAGAATATGTGGAACTGAGATTTGTTAATATGAGTGTTTTTCTTGGGGGTGAATATTATGAGTTTGGTTTTATTTGGGTTTAAAGACAGGTGGTTATTGTATTGCCAAGTCTCTACGGCAGTAAATACAGGTTGAGTAATTTGCTGTAGTTGAGTTTTATTTTTCAGCAGAGCAGATTATAGTGGAGTTGTCTGTGTACTGAACAAGAGACCTTTGTTGGGATGATAGGTGGAGGTTGTTAATGAAAATATTAAACAGGAGGGGTCCTAATATGGAGCCTTAGGCATATTGGTGCAGTTATGAATATATGGGAATATAAATTGTTGCCATTTTACAGCAGGATCTCTATCATATAGGTTTCTACCTGGGTGAGAATAACTCTACCTTAGCTTCTTCTAAACTATGCAAGGTCTGACTCAAGGAAGCCTTTTTGCTTAGACCTCTGTTAAAAGATCCTACTCTTCCTTGGGATTTAAATATAGCACCTCAGGCCTTAACTCAATAGCCCTTTGAACATTCAGCCAAAGTGGACCTTAAATTTATATCCTGGGAAACCATTTTTTCTAGTGGCTATTACATCAGCTAGAACTGTATATGAACTCCAACTGTTGTCTTCCAAGCCAATTTATCTAATTTTTCACAAAGACAGTGTATCATTGTGAACCAATCCATCCTTTTTGCCTAAGGTAGCTTCTGAGTCAAATATAAACCAGACCATTAATCTCCCAGTTGTCTTTTCCAATTTTTATGACAAACGGGAGTATATGTTATACCTTTTTGATGTACATAGACAACTTCATTTTTATTTTCATTGAATCAAATGCTTTAGAAAATCTGACCAGTTATTTGTTCCCTTTTCTCCTACCAGATTAGGCAGACCAGTCTGTAATGTTGCATTGGCCAAGTGGTTGACTGATTGCCAAAATCTACTGCCCATTCCACAAGGTCCATGGCAGTTTCTTCAACCTTTTGGTCCAGATCCTCTTTAGATGATATTTGTGCTGCTGTAACCTGGGCTAATCCCCACACTTTCATTGCTCATTACAAGTTGGATTTAATTTCCAGGAAATGAGCAGCCTTTGGCTCAGCAGTGTTTCAGTACATCCTTCTATAAGTTCTCCCAAGGTTTTGGTAGCTGGGGACTCTGTCCATCAGTTGAAAAATGAATGAAAAGGACAATATCAGATAAAAAAGTTATGTATGCACCTTAACATTCCTTCTGTGTTGTCCATTTTCATTTTTCTTTAACATCTCACCCACCTACCACCTCTGTTTTGCTTCTGGGGAGATCTAAGAGTAGTACAGGAACCGCTGTTCCTTGTTTGAGCTCCAGCTTCTTTTCTATCTAGGTTTTTTCAGTAAGAGGTTGTCCTTGTATGTCTAGGTGTAGCAAACTCGATCTGAAGTACTTTAGTTTGGTGTGGAATCATGGGTATATGGAGGAGCTAGAGAGTTCTAGGATTCAATGATCTGATAACAACGGCCAAGTCAGATCCAAGTCCTGGATCTGAACCATTCAGTTCATAAAGAATGAAAATGGACAAAAAATAAATCCCCTGGCTATATGTTGTTGCTTGCCAGGATTTAAAAAACATACTTCATACTCTTGCTGGTTGTTACTCCTGTCCACAGCAATGTCCTTATCATTGAATATTTATGGGATTTCTATTCCTTTTCCATCACGCCAATTAGCAGAAAATTAACACCTGCCCCATACAATCCTGTTCAGCTAGCTGCACATTATCACCCAATTTTTATTTTTAACAAGCATTTTTTACATAAAATGTACTACTACTACTGATAATAATGATAATATATTTTTGTAAACAACTTTAGTAAACAATACAACTAATAAAATGACAAAAATTACTACCACTATAAAAGGTTCACCTACTGTGTCCAAAGCAAAAATTCCAGCAACAAACGAATAGGAAGACACAGAAACAGCTGATATATCCATTTCAAATTTTTTACTGCAGTGCAACAAAACACAAGCGCTTTCACCAAACAGGCATCATCAGGTGTATTACAAAAGCACTAACATACACACACCTCTATACATCACAAGTCACATGATACAAATTCAAATTTAAAACCACAAATTTAAAAACACAAAAAATAAAAAAGACATACAAATTTAATATAAAAACAACAACATCAAACATAAATAATACATGCTAAAACTATACCTTAATGTTAACTACCTTCTTAGGGGTCTCTTCTTTAATTTTGGTACTAATGGAACTGATTCATTAAGCCCATGTCCCACATCATCCCTGAACCTCACTGTCCATGAGGATTCTAAATCCTCAGTCTTTGCACGTATGTCACCTTGCCTCACATTCTCATAAACCCTAGCAATAACTAAAAATTTAAAACTATGACTGGAATCAGTACTCAAAACATGCTTAACCAATGCACTAACCACATTACCTTTATTAATATGGTAAATGTGTTCTCTTATGTGCTCTCTAAAGGGACAGTCAGTCTTACCTATGTAAAACTTTTTATATGCAGTGCAGTAAGCTAACTAAACAATCCCCAGGATTCATGAAGCTCAGCGCAAGGCCGGCGTTAGGCTTGCACTGACCGTGTGGTGTGCAGATGGTGCAGTAGCGCCATATGCATATTAATGAAGGTGTGCTGCCGCCAGAGCCACGTGCATAGGAAATGAGAGCAAGTGCATGGGGCGTGTCAAAGTGCCGCACGGAGGCGTGGAAATGTCGGCTGTTGACGTGCAACCTAAAATGCTGAATATTACAGTCTGCCTGCAATAGTAATCACACCTGTCAGTGTCCGTGGATACCGAAACATATGCAAAGCATGCAAGACAGTTCTTGCGAACACAAAATTAAGAAGCAAACAGAAATGCGCGTTAGCGAATATCGAGTCTCCATCCCTCGAACAAATGACATTTAAAACCATGTGCCTGTATTCTAATGCAGTGTAGATAGTTATACCAAGTGGAAGTGAAATGCATCATGATAGTGCGCCGCCAATAGCTACGCCTAGCCCAATGGTCAGGGTTACCACCTGTCCCACATTGTGAGGGATAGTACACAGCTGGGCAGCTGTGTCCATACCAAAACCATTATAAATGTAAAATATCCTGCGACCGTATGACATAATTATGTCCCACATTGCATGTAATAGTCACATACAATAGTTATTTCCATATGTAACATACCACATGTTACAAGAAACAGAATAAGCAAGTAAACGAAACAGAAGGAGCATATAAACTGCTACAACAATAAGCTAACACGTAGGCATAAAACAAAAGTATTATCCATAGTACTGACCGTGGGTATGTGTTTTCCTGTAGAATCTGATTTGTGTCCGGAATATATCCCATCCTGGCCATATGAAAAGGTGGCAACCCTACCAATGGTCAGAGAATTCGCACAATAACTGGCCAGCCTCTTAATCACTCACAAAACCAGTGACCTTTGGAGGAAAGGTGTTGAATGACACTTGAATGACTAATGACAATAATTAAGAGTAATAGACGCTTTTAACTGCAGAAAATAAGTATTAATACATATGGCTCTGAATCTTTCAACACGTTTCAAGTTAATAGTACTAATATTGTAGACATGTCCGTGATTGTCCCTGATTTGTCATTGCCTTGTCCCTGTCACTGTTTTAATTAGTCCCTGAGTATTACAGAGGTCTGTACATATATGTACACCAACCAACTGTCACATTTGTTGACAGTACTACTGCATACCTGTAGTGAAGTCATAAGTGATGTCCAGAATAATATTAATCGTATATATGAATGAAAGAAATAGTCAAATGTGAAGGGAAACACCAGTGGAAACACCCCCCACCTTGTATTATGTAGTGGAACCACCCCCTATATTATGTAGTGCCAACATAATAATCTGGTCAGAGGTGCCCAAACCCCTGAGTCTGTAAACAAAGGTAGAATGTTAAAAATGGGACCAACTCTGTCCATGTGCTATGTCTGACATTTGAGCAGGTACAGGGCAGTTCCGGTTACCAGTCGGACAAGCCTAAACCCAGATCAC